>NC_135433.1:1647500-1759328 GCF_051991255.1 Vanacampus margaritifer
GTTTCATCATTATTCACAAACCAGTTTAAATCAGTGGGTAAAAGCGCTTGTTGCAACATAACCCTGGTTGATCTCTTATACTCTGCCGCCGTTTTTTGGGCATAACTACCATTGGTTTAAGCGACCTCTTCAGGTCAGAGGCTGCATCAAAGCCTTCTGTATGTTCTAGCACAACAAAAAAAAACATCAATACATTTTTGGACCATGGCAATATTTTAAATAGAACGTTTTTATACGTTTTTTGGGAGCAAATGAGTCATAACTATATTTGGAGTTTCAAAAAAAGGTTTCAAGATAGGTAGGGTTGTTCCGATGTGTGTTTATGCTTCCGATTCCGATACGATCATCCATGATTGAGATCGGCCCATTCCGATACTGATCACATGGATTAGCTGCACTTTTTTCAAATTTAGAACTGCTCACAATTATTTATTGGTAATTGATTTCTTTAAAATTGTTTGATGAATCCAGGGCTTAAAGTGCCGGATTTCCGGCATAAGAGCCAATCACAAGCAGAGCAGGGCTGTTCTTGTATTGAAACAGCGCAATGACAAATCCAGCAAACTAAAAAGTTGACATTGTGGGTAATATTTGACACGTCTGTAAAAGAGAGAAGGCCAACTTCAAAATAAACCTTCCCGTACCAAGTAATATGTGGAGCGCAATACTAAGGAACACTTTTATTTTGAAGTTTTTCCCAGGAGCGTTTTGCCTGTCCCGGTGCGACGGATGACTTGACTTGTCTTGTGGAATGTGTCTGTCGTTCACGTGACCAAAGTCAACAAAACAACGTTGTCCTAAAATCACGTTCGATCGCCAATTAAGGGCACTAAAAGGAGACCTAATTACGCTGACATTGTATTGCACGGTGCCTGTTGCCAGTGTTTATCGCGTCTACAGTGTTGGCATGCTAACGGCGCTAGTGGCTGCGGCTAGAGCCATCGGTCTTCTTTTCAAAGGCAGTCTAATCGACGTGATGATTTGCATACTTTGTTGCTGACAGCCGGACACAGTTGCCGTTCCTGATAAATAAACCGGGCTCACTCAATTGTGCAAAAATCGGCAAAATCACAACTGTGGTTCTGGCGTCACTTTGTCTCACAGACAAAAAAAACGACTCAACTCGGAATTCCATTTCATACAAAGTGCTGTGCATGGAGTAAAAATCAATTTATGGGATAAAGACAGGTACAACAAAAATAACACCAAACAAATTAATAAATATCATAAGAGGGTAAATGAATAAGTAAATAAAATAACACAAGTAGGTAAGTAAATACAATAAATAATAAATGAATATCAAAATACAGCAGGCGCCATAAAACATTGAAACAATGAGTCGCATGCAGAGTCAAACGCCAAAGAACAAAGATGTGTTTTAAGAGTGGGTAGAGAGGGAGGTTGCCTAATATTTAACAGAAGGTCGTTCCAAAATCCATGGGGAGAGATTTGTCTAAAATCTCCCAAACTTTCTAGAGAGGAAAATAATTCAAATTCAAGCAAAAAAAAAAAGTTAATTATCTAGGAAGTTGGTCGATCAATAGTAAGTGGAAATATATTTTTAATGTCTTCTGTATTGATAATTGTTCTTTCACCAAGCAAAAATATTATTTTCATCCAAATACTTGACTATTCAATTGAATTAGGATTAGAATTAGCTGCAGCACGAGAAGGGACTGCAACCCGCAGTGCTAAACTGTACGTCTACATAAGATAAATGGATAACGAAAGACATGAGCTGACACTTGGGGAGGACTGGCCATCGGGAATTTCAGGAGTTTCCCAAATGGCCAGACCGTCCACAGCGACAAATCCAATAGTAATGGCTTGATGTCTGTCCAAAAATGAATCGGCACATTGCACACTGCACCACCGCTCCCCGAAAAAAGTTCAGGCTCAGGATTTTTTGGATGTGGTTGGCGATGAAAGTCTTTGAACGACATGTGCCGATCGCATATTTTTTCATGGATATTGACTGATCATAATTGGAACACCGCTAGTGTTAGGGTTTCAGCCACAATACCTTTATTGTCATTGTACCACAAGTGAAGGTGCAATGAAATCGACAGTTGCAACCCGTCCAAACTGAACGGGAAGCCTGACGGTTCACCCAAAGCAGCGCCCCTATTTCAAATTGGGATTTCAAGACTTAAGGATTAAGGTTTCAAGTTACCTTTATTATTCAAATACACAAGATCAAAGCAAATTTCTTGCGACAAAGGTCCCATCCTGACAAGACTTATGAGCGCCCCCAGTGGCTGCAAAGGGGTCCTCACAAATTCTCCTTCTAGCTTTGATTTAAAATCTTGTTTTGTATGCAAACACATTGACATTTTCAACCATTTGCCTTGACTAAAAATAATATTGTTCTCCCGCTGCCGAGAAAACATTTTAACATTAAGAATTCCCTTTGTGCTCGAGTCGCAAAAAAAGTGCTCTTTGAGACACTTATGAATTTAGATGAAAATAACTAAAAAGTCATTTGCCTCCGGCTGCTTTGGAAATACATTTTGCCTTCAGGCCTCTTTCTCTCATCATCGTCGTGTTTTTATTTTTTTCCCCTTCTTTTCAATATTCTAAGAATGAAAACTTGTTTTACGAGTCACGGCGACAATCTGTCGACCGTGATGGACGTGTCAACGTGTGGAGGGACGAGACGGACACACGGACTCTGTGAACTGTTTTGCTCCAATTTAAGGGTGAGGAAGACGCAAGCATGCAGGCAGGAGGTGCCTTGACGGGACTGAAATGAGATAACAAAAGCGTGCGGGGGTGGAGGAAGGACGAATGACAAGTAGGGGGTGCACACGGGGGGGCGGGTTAGGCGGGTTAAGTGCACGTTGCAGGCAAGGAAAAAAACAGAGGTAGGAAGATGACAGGAGGAGGAGGAGAGGATGCTACAGGACGGAGACGGGAGGAAATGAGACACGCAGGAATGGAAAAAGACTCTCCGGCTGCTTGAGTGCCGACGAGAGCGAGGAGGACGGATCCGATTTGTTGTCGACTTGCTACTTGCTGCAAGTCAGACTTCAGCTTTAAAATTTGGGTCTTAAGCCACGAATTGGAACTCAACTAGGTTTCAAAGAAGGTTTTCAAGCATGTGTTGTGATTCAAATTAGGGTTTCAAGCAAAAGTTAGGGTTCCAAAATCAAGTTAAAAGCCAGAGTTTGTTTTAAGGATGAGTGAAAACCAATACCAGGTATCATGGACACGATGGGCAGACGGGTACAAGGTAGGGATCAAGACAGGGCCAAAAGTAGGGTAAGACAGGGTTGGGGTTCAAATTTGCTTTCAAAGAAGGGTTTCGAGTGAAGATTCAAATTTCAACGTAAGATTTTCCATTATATGGTTTTAAAGTAGAGTTTCAAGCCTTGGTTTGGTTTTCAAATTAAGGTTTAAAGCTAAAGTTGAACTTCAAGAGTTAGTGGTTCAAACAAGTGTTTCAAGTCTGGATTCAGGTTTTAATTTGAGGTTTCAAGCCAGGTTTAAGGTTTCAAAGCAGGGTTTCAAAACAGGGTTCAGGTTGCAAATTTTTGAATCGAGTCAGAGTTATGGTTTTAAAGTAGGAGTTCAAGCCAGAGTTAAGGGTTTAAAGTCAGGGTTCCAGTTTTGAGCCTAGCTTTAGTTTTCAAATAAATGTGTGGGTTCCATTTTTAAATTAGTTTTTAAAGCCTGGGTTTTAAGTTTCAAATTAGGCTTTCCAACCAGAGGTATTTTTTTTTTAATAGGGTTTCAAGCCATAGTTCCAGTTTCAAAGTAGGGTCTTAAGCCATGGTAAGGAATTGAAGTTCATTTACAAAGTAGATTTTCAAGCCCAAGTTTGGTTCTCAAGTGAGGGTTTCAATCTTAATTTAAAGGTTTTTCAGCCTGGGTTAGAATTTTCAAATAGTTTTCAAAGTTGGGTTGAGTTAGGGGTTCGAATTAGATGTGAAATGAAGATTTCATCAGTCAGTCCCAGTTGTGATTGACAACAAAAACACAGGAAAACTGCGAGCAGTCAAACACGACCAAATTGAAACACAAACAAGTCCCAGTCCCGACCCGCATGTGTTTTCCCATCCAGGCGAGCGTTTGATGGGGCGGCGCTTTTCATCGGGGGGGCGTGGTCTCGGCCGCCAGCACGCAACAGGAAGCAGCTGTTGTGCTGAGTTGGCGTAGCCGCCGCAGCGAACCGAGTGCTTACATAATAGCATGGGGAGGGAGAGAAGGGGGGCGAGTAGGGGGGGGGGGGGGGCGGTTACCACAAGCCCCTCCAGATGCAGCGCAGCTGCCGCCTCCGTCACCCCCTGACCTGATTTTTCGTTTTCTTTTTTTTTTTTACGTTGTGACGGCAAACGAGGCGAATCAAAGTTCGTATGGAAAGCGGAGATCAAGTAAACACGATGGCGATGTGGTTGGCGAGTATGCCTTGCAATCATAAAGTTCCAAGTTTGAATCTTGTTGCTTGCGGACATAGTACTTTAGCATTGATTCATCATTTTACCTCTCGAGATCGCGCCAAAATATGATGTTTAACAAAAACAAAACTAAGCAAAAAATTTAAATGAATCTTAAAATTGAACATTTTAAATATTAGATGGCACATTAGTTTATTAAATTGTAAATGATACTGTAATAAATGATGGATTAATAAACCACAGTTTAGGTTTCAACGTAAGACTTTGAGCTAGGGTTGAGGTTCAAGTTTGGTTTCAAATCAAGTTTCAAATGAGGGTTTCAAGCCAGGGTTAGGGTTTCAAAGATTGTTCATTTCAGTATTAGGAGTTAGATTCAGGTTCCTAAATAGGTTTTAAATTCAGGCATGAGGTTTGAAAGTAGCAAGAGTTAAGGTTCAATTTAGATTTCAAATGAGGTTTTCAGCTCACGGTTCATATTTCAAAGTAGGGTTTCAAGCCCGGGTTTGCATTTCAAAGAGTTCTAATTTTAGTGTTAGGAATCTTAATTACGTTACAAAATACGCCCCGAGATGTCAAAGTAGGGTTTCAAGACTGGCATAGAGTCAGGTTTCAAATTATGAGTTCATGTTTCAGGTGAGGATTTCAAACCAGGGCTTCAAATTACGGTATCAAGCTCAAGTCAGAGTTAGGGATTCAAGTTAGGGTTTAGGGTTTCAAAGTGTTTTAATCTAGAATTGGGGGTCTTGAGTTTCCAAGTCAGTTTTGAAATCAGGGTTCAGGTTTCAAAGTAGCCAGAATAAAGGTTCAATTGGTTTGAAATTAGGCTTTCAGGTCAGGGTTCAGGTTTCAAACCAAGGTAATGGTTTCAAAGGAAGTTTCAAGACAGGCTTTGAGGTGTTTACAGTACAGATGCAAAATATTCATGTCAATGACACACGCACACGTACGCACACACACACACACACACACACACGCACACACACACACACACACACACACACACACTCGCACGCAGATGAGTCAGACCCAGCTGCTATGTGTTTCTGTGCTCCCGTTTTTTACTTTATTTATTCCTCGTGTGTGTGTGGGTGGGTGGGGCTTTGTTTAAATATTAACCTGCGCACGTAAAATAAATCTTTAACATCATGAAAAATTTACACTTTGTGCAAACGAGATTAAAAGACGCCCCCGGGGAGGTTTGCTTTGTTTTTTTTCCTCTCTCTCTTTTGCGCTCTCGCTTGCTTGCTCTAAAGAATCTCTGAACACAAGAAACAAGAAGAAGAAAATGAAAACTTTCAAGGGCACAAGTCAACATTGCACGCACGCACACACACACACGAGAAATATGCTGAAGGGTGTGTGTCTCTTCCAGATGCTGAATGTGGAAACTTGTATTTTTTATTTTTTTTTTATTATTATTTATTGTTTACATAATTTTGTTGTTAAGCCACCACGGTGGAAATTTTGTGTTGTTTTGTGACATTTACTGCACTTGATTGAGGAAAAAAAAAAAAAAAAAAGAACAGTTGACATCAGTAAATTAATTTGAATTTAATGCGACTGCCTCGGAATTGTTCCGGGGCAATCCTCGCCTTGTGTTCCAAATTAGGGGTTCATGCCAGGGGTAGGATTTCAAGCTAGGATTTTGCTTTTTAAATGACAATAAGGGTTTAAATGATGGTTTCAGGCCAAGGTTTAGGTTTTAAATGAGAATTTCAAGCTCTCGTTTTCATGCGATGGGTCGGGTTTGAAACGGGGGTTTCAAACTAGTCTTAGAGCTTCAAATTGGAGTTTCAATCTCGGGTTAGGGTTTCAAATGACCATTTGAGTCCAAGGTTCAGGTTTAAAATCAGAATTTTAGGACGGTTTTTGAGTTTCAACCAATTGTTAGGGGAAAGAGAATCAAATTAGGGTTTGAAATTAACATTTCAGGCCTTGCTTAGGGTGTCAAACAAGGGTTTGGGTTTGAAACTTGGCTTTGAGCTCAGGATTGTTAATGTTTTAAGCCTGGGTTAGGGTTTTAAATTGGGGTTTCAAGGTAGGCTTTGGGTTTAAGGTTTCAAGGCTCAGGGTTTCAGCCAATTCAAGTTTCAAGCTCTCAAGCCTGGCTTTGGGTTTCAAAGTAGAGTTTTCAACCAAAATGAAACAAATATGCAGGTTTTAGGCCTGACTTTTTGTGGCTTTAAATGTTTAGTGCTTTCTGTCTTGTTTTTCGATCCAAATTGATTGCCAGCTGCTGCGCATGATATTTGTCACACAGTTAACATTTTCTTGATGGTGTGAATATTTGGGACTTGAGTGTTGTTGTGGCGAGGTTGAAAGAGCTCACATGGAAAGAAAGTCAACGGATGGCCTTAAAAAGGGGGGTTCGTCCTCTTCCTGATTGGATCAATCGGCTCGCGTGTGCTTCTTGTCAAACGTCCTGAAATTGTCTGTTTGCGTCTCACGCAACCCTCCATGCTCTTTTTTTTTTTTGTCAAACGTCGCAAACGGACGTACTCAAGGACATCGCACCAATCATCAAGATCAAGTCCAGAAAAAGTTGTTTCATACTTGCCATCGGCTCCAAATATCACGGACAAAAGTTTAGGGTGACGCCGAAAAACAGGAACTTTTTAACAATCCAATAAAACCGAGAGTGATGGAAGAAAAATATTGTATTCGTAGTAATTGAAACTTTAAAACATGCCATTTAAGAAACAATGTTGGAATTTTCATTTGATTAAATTTTTTTAATGACGTCCTGTAGATAGGGATGTAACGATAACGGCAATGTTGTGATATTGCAATATTAACTCTTTGACTGCCAGACGTTTTCAGAAAAGGGATGCTGTCAGTGCCAGCCGATTTAAGCATTTTGACTGATCTTTCAAGGTCCACAGAAAAATGTGTTTGGACTATGGAAACACACATACTACCAAATGAAAGATTGGACTCTCATCTTTCATCAGAAAAAATAACGTTTGTTTCTACCTTATTCCGTTTTTCAGTAATCAACAATAAAAAATGGTTAGTTTCACCCAAATGCTCTGTTTTGAAACAAAATACGGAGAAATCAAGATTTTTGTGAAACGATGTTATTTCATGCACTCGTCTACCTCGGAGTCACCATCATCATCGTCGTCGTCATTAATGTGCTCTTTAGCACTGGTTGATGCTTTTCGTCTTTGAAAAAAATGCTCAAGCGTGAGCTGCTTGCAACCGGTCGCCATTATGGCTTCCTCAGCCATTGTCCCCTCAACACTCTAGCTCCGCCTCACGTCTTCTACTGACGCCTAATCTTGTCCAAAGAGAGTCATCACTGCCATCTAGTGCCCAAAAATAGGCATTTTACTAACTAGATCTGCTTGATACTTTCAGCACAGCTGACCAAGGCTTTCCTCCACCCAAAAAAAACAAAAAAACATAGAGAACGTATTTTAACGTCTTTGGCAGTCGTAGGGTTTTACTAAACGCTATTTAACGTTTTTGGCAGTCAAAGAGTTAAAACTGCCACAATATCATCATCGTCATGATACGATAAGCAACTCATCTGTTCAAAAAGTCAGGTTGATTTCCATTTGTGCAGTTCTGGCTTCCTTGGATTGGATTGTTAAAAAGTTCCCATTTTTGGGTCACCCTGTATTTGGACAGCACTGGATGAAAACCGAAACAATTTTAACGCTGATGATGCTCACTAAGCATGAATATAAACCTATAAATAGTGAGGTGACGTCAAGAGGATGCTTTGAACTTTCAGGCAACTTTTTGCGACAAATTGCCGTTCGAGCTCCAAATTTGTCAGCTTTTATGGCATCTGAAGTTGAAGGTAGTGCGGGGGAGTCGCTACTGCTCAACGTCACCCCCTTGCAGCCTCTCAAGCAATGCCACACATTCCAAGTCTATTGAATGCTGTTCCTTTCCAGGTAAATGAAAGCAAGGATCCTCTGGGGTGCGATGGCGGTCGAGATGGCGGTCGCGATGCATCACGCCGTCGTCATTAACCAGCACATTTAGGAGCTTAATTGGCAGATTAGCCCGCAGGCTAAGCTGCTTTCACGCTGAGTTAATACAAAAGTTACTTGTCCCGTCCTGATGATGGCGGGAGTGGCGGGGGGGCCGTGATGTGGGGACGGGGACAAGTCGGGAATGTTTGATGGTAGGCAAAGTTTGTCCATTAGGACGGAAAGTCATTCCGAGTTGATCCAACCAACTTTTGACTGCGCTTTGCTCAAATAAGATCCAAATCAAGAGAAGTCGGCGTAACAGGCCAAAGCCCTGAACCTCAATCCGGCCTTACCAACGTACTCGCTCAGTGGCTTAGAGGTAGAGTGTCTGCCCTGAGACTGGGAGGTCGTGGGTTCAATCCCCACCGGGTCATACCAAAGACTGTAAAAATGGGACCTATTTGCCTCCCTGCTTGACACTCGGCATTAAGGGTTAGAATTGGGGGGGTTAGATCACCAAATGATTCCCGAGCGTGGATCCTGCTGCTGCTCACCGCTCCCTCAGGGGATGGGTCAAATTTGGAGAAAGAATTTACCCCCCTTATATGGATGTGACGATCAGTGGCACTTTATGGTGCTCTCACTCCTAGGACTACATACCGAGCCTGTGGGCATGCAGTGAGACATTGGGATTTCCTAGGAACAGTGTTGGGAACGTTACTTTAAAAAAGTAATTAGTTACTCATTACTTGCTTAAGAAAAAGTAACTGAATTACTTCATAATAAAAGTAACTTGTTACCAGGCAAAGTAACTATTTTCACTACTTTTTAAAATATTTTTTTATATATCTTTTAATTTGGATTATTATTATTTTTATTTTTTTTTACAAGGAATTCAAATTATGTCCAGGCTACATAGGGTGTTTTTTGTTTGTTTGTGTGAATATTTACGTCACACAAATGCGACAGATACCATATACTGTATGTTCTACCATTGCCATTTACTACAACAATCATAATAATAATAAAAATAAATACTGAATATATGGTGATTTGTGGCACATATGTCACCTGTATGTAATTCGTGGACAGTCAAAGCACAGGCGGTTCAGAGAAATACAATTGTTGGCGCTATTAATTACACTCGGCAAGTGTGTCGCTATGTGACATCATCTTATCTCTTTAATGGTACTTCTGGAGTCGCGATGTCCCGTAGTGGTTCCTGATGGAACAGAATTGTCAACAAATCGCTCCACAGGCTGCCGGTTTTCAACAGATCTCTACTGTTATTTGGATCTGCGTCAGTCTTGTCAAAAATGGTCGAATCCCGAATGAGAGTTCCGGGCGAGGGACGTGAACTTGCTAAAATGCTAACATGGTGTTCATTGTGAGGGAAGACACGTCGTGAGCCGCTTCCCGCGGCGTCGCCAAAATAAAAGTCACTGCAAAGTCCAGCTGTCAAAGACACCTTTCTTGTGACGAGATGCGACAAGAGCAGTGCCTCTACCTGCGCGCAAAAAAACATTATCATGAAAAGACTTAGCGAAACCTACTGTAAGCTTACTTGCAGCCTTGAAACTCATAAATACATTGGAACGCAATGCATTTCGTATACAATAACTGCGTTTCAAATATGGGAATTAATCCATTTATGACAAAAGAACTGAGTTTCCTAACGCCGTTATTCCCAAAACTGCCTCGGAACGGGGTACAGGTGATTATTTGTATTTTGTAGTGTTTCAGAAGTGTGTATCAAACTGGAAGGCCTTTGCACTAACACATTCACTGTTTGACTGGATTTTGACTGATTCTGCAAGGCACACAGAATGTTATATTGCTATAAAAACATGGAAGCTACCAAAAGAAACATTAGAGTCTCTTCTAAAAGTATATTTATATTTTTTTCCGTTTTGAGCAATTATAATTAGAATATAGCTAAGTTTCATCATTATTTCATAAATCTATTTAGAAATGTGAGTAAAAGAGATTTTTTTTTTTTCAAAATAGCCCTGGTTCATCTCTTTTGCTCTGCTGCCACCTGCTTGCCATTTGTGTAATATCTACCATTTCTTCAACTGTTCTTTGCAGTTGAGAGTCTGCATCAAAGTCGTCTGTATGCTCTAGTATGAAAAAAAAAACATAAAAGACCTATAGATACGTCTTTGGGACGCTTAAAACAAAAAAAAAGTACGTATTTATAAGTTTTGGTGAGCAAATGAGTTAATCTATCGATTATTCAATTGATTAATCGACTAATCTGATTCATTTCAATTTTGCATCGAAGTGTATTACAAAAGCATTTTTTTCCTAATTACTGTTTATTAACCAGTGATTGGTGTTTTTTCGTACTTCGTATTTATTTGTATAGTGATTTAAAAAAAAATGGGGATTGATGTTGTACTATGTTACCGATTCTGTCATTGTTTTCCAAAGCAAAAAAGAAAAGAAAAGAGATGTTTGTATTTATTTATTTTTAACATAGAAGATAATCCGTCTCCTTTCATGAAGGACTGCAGAAGTCAGTGATTAATTACCGTTATGCTGAAATCAGAGGATTTGGACAATTTTAAATAAAAAATGGCTCCAAATGATAGGATTAATTTGATAATCGATTATTTATCGATTAATCAATTAACTTTGACCGCTCTACCCGAACTTTAACCTCTAGCTCTATCAAGGCTATACGAGTCCTGCGTTGTCGAACAAAGTCGTAGTGACTTCCTTAAACCATTAGATTAAACTCAAACCTGTATGATAATTCATGGAGATTTTTAGCACATATTTTAGAAATATTTTATCCCATGCAACATTTTATTTACATTCTAAAAACAGTTGGGTCAAAAATGGACCGATCCTCTACTTGGGTAAATTTGACTCAACTTTGAGTCAATAAATGGGTCTTTTAGTGTAAAACAACTCATATATGTTGGTCAGATCCTTTACTTGGGTCATTTTGTCTAAAACAACCCAAAAAGTTCAAGTTTTAAAGTGGATTGTCTATTTTTGATCCATAATTGGGTTACCTTTGACCCAACAGTTTTTAGAGTGCACCATTTATTTGTTACAATCAAATATGTTTGTATCGTGCTCTAATCATGAAATTCAGGGTTGGAAGTCGTGTAATGTCAAATTGAATTTGATGCGGATCTAATTCAGATTGAAACGAGTCTGCGGGATTGAGTTTGCCAGGCAGGCTGTCTGCACTCGAGCAGCACATTTAAACATCTCATCTGGCCTTCAGTGTTCTCATCGGCGCTCGTGACAAAACGTTGTCACTTTTTTTTTTTTTTTTCTCTTTTCAGCTTTCAAACCAGCGGCTTCCCGAGCGCGGCCGCATTTCATCCGGCAAAGAAAGCCTCCCAAAGTGGATGAAAATGAAAAATGAAATGGGGGGAGCGTGCGAGCGCGCGCGCGCGTGCGTGTGCGTCGGGAGGCAGCGGGCCGTGCGACGTCCTCCCGACGGCTCGCTGGCTGCTCGCGACGAGAGCAGAATGTGAAAAGAAAAAGCCACTTTAGCGAGCGTTATTGTGCGCGCACAAAGAGAAACGTTTTGTTGCTGCCGCTGTTGTTGTTTTTGGAACAAAAGTCACGTCGCCGATGAGATGAATGCAAATCAAATGCGTACAGTTTTTGTTTTTGCTGTGTTTATTAAAAATCGACTTTGCTTTGTCAGACACTTGATTGGGATTCTTGCTACAAGACTTTTTGTTGTCATCGTTATTGTTTGTTTCATTTGGGATGCAGCAGATGTGGGTGACGCTTTGTCATACTCCAAAAATTACAACATTTTGCAGGTGTTTTTTTTTTTTTTTTTTAGAGGTGGTAGTGGAAACTTACATTTGGTTCCGCAAAATTTGCTTCTGGAACGCCCTCTGGAAGATGCTTTACTGCATAAAAGAGGACATTTGTAACTGCTCATTACGATTTTGAAAATGTCACCCACCAAAGCCAGTGTCGTCACTTAGCAACATGAAATTTGGTGGACACAAAAATGTCTCAGAAAACTGCTATGTAAAAGGCATACAAAATCTGCCGTTTTTGGTTTGATTGGGCCATTTTAGGGGCATTTTGTATGACACTGGGGAACAATTACAAAAATCGAAATTCTGCTATCAATTTTTTGATGCTGATTGAAACTAAAATTGATATGCTGATTGCAAATTTGCCGGCGGGTCCTAGCAGGTTTTTTTTTTCACTTCAGATAGGTTAAGCAAAATTCCCCTGATAAGTTGTAGTAAGACGGTAGTAAGAAGAGTTGATTGGCCAGTACTATCAATACCTGCAAAGAGGATAAAGATGATTATTTAGTCCATTATTTTCATGCATCATACTCTTAAATATGCTGGGTCAAAAACAAACCAATTTGCGTCAAAAATTGAACCGACCCAATTCTCTAGGTTTTTTTTTTTTTTTACAGAATAATTTTTTTTTGTTTTGTGCAAAACAATCCAAAGCTGGGTAAAATTGACTGAAATTACTGTCGCCCAATTTTTTAAGAAAGAGAAATCTGAGATAATTTTTGGATTCCGCACCTAGAAATCATTTAAAGACAAGTGTCACACAAAACTCAACAAAAATTGTGTTGCCCAGTGTGATGGAAAAAAAAATTCAACCCACAAAGAACCAGCAACGTGAAATTTGGTAGACATGTCCATCATGGCTCACAAAAAAAGGCTCAAAAACTACAATGAAGAGGAACACAAAGTTGATAGCCCAACCACGCAGCAACATGAAATTTGGTAGTCATGTTTAACTCTTTGACTGCCAGACGTTTTCAGAAAAGGGATGCCGTGGGTGCCAGCCGATTTAAGCATTTTGACTGATCTTTCAAGGTCCACAGAAAATTATGTGTTTGGACTATGGAAACACACGTACTACCAAATGAAAGATTGGACTCTCATCTTTCATCAGAAAAAAAAGTTTGTTTCTACCTTATTCCGTCTTTCAGTAATCAACAATAGAAAATGGTTAGTTTCACCTCTGTTTTGAAACAAACGTCTTTTAACGTCTTTGGCACTCCTCCATAGGATTTTACTAAACGTTATTTAACGTTTTTGGCAGTCAAAGAGCTATCATGAGTAGACCCATAAAAATGTCTCAGGAAAAAGAAATCAGCAACAATTTTCCGAAACTTTCAGTGTAGAAGATACAGAAAGTCTTCCATTTCGGTTCAAATCAGATCTTTCAGGCTCATTTTGTCCCTCAAAAGCAAAAGTGTCCGAGGGATTTTGTCCAGTTGTGAATTGCCAATCGTCGTTGCATGTGAGCGCAGTTTAGTGAGGAGATCTGATGGCTCACAATGAAACACAAAACCTGTAATAACCCCACTCATCTATTTTGTTGGAAAATTGTCCATTGTGAACTTTGCCTGGTATGTCCGGCATGAGAAAAGACATCAAAACATTTCTTTCGGCGATGCCATTTTGGACATTTCAAAGGCTCCTGCAAAATACAAGCTTGCCCTAGAAATGTTGTCCGCTTGCTACCAAATTTCGAGGCACATGTACGAGACAGATGGACGACACTAAATTGCAAGGCATTTGCGTTTTTGTTATTACGTGTTGGCGGAGCAGATCATCACAATTTAATGACTCGTCGTAAAACACAAAGCTATAGAAATTGAGCGCCCGAAGCTAGTGTCACGTAGCAATAGGAAATTTGCTATCAACGTCGATCACGAGTAGACCCGCCCAAAAATCTCAAGCAGCCATGCTGTGGAGAAAAAAAGAAAAAAAAGTCTGCCATTTTAGATTGAAACCACCATTGTAGCCAGGAGCTACCAAATTGTGTGTGTGTTTATATAACTCTAATAATAACAGGGAGGGTGCGAGTGCAGTTTATGCAGTGACACGTGTACAAGAATGCATGTTGACACGAATAGACAGCGTGTGTCTGCGCTACAGTAAGTGCATGTGCTTACGTTCGTGTGACATGCGTGTCTGCAAGTGTAGGCTTGCGTTGGTTCACTTGTTACCTGAGAAATGAATACGATTGGTCCTCGCGGTCTCTTGCACAGTAAAAAATGAACAGAATGACTAGCATAATCCACACAGTCCGAAAGAAAAAATGGCGCATGGTGCTCGTTTACCTGCTAGGGAGCTAGCTAGCATCAGGGGCTAAAGCAGGTACAATGAGCACTATGGGCGCTAGCTAGGGAGCTGACTAGCTAGCATGTGGGGCTAAAGCCAAACTGTGGTAGGGTTTTTACATTACTGATGCTAGCTAGCTAGATCCCTCCCATTGTACTCGTTTACCCGCTAGGGAGCTATCTAGCATCAGGGGCTAAAGCAGGTAAACGAGCGCCATGGGAGCTAGCTAGGGAGATGGCTAGCTAGCATGTGGGGCTAAAGCCAAACTGTGGAAGGGTTTTTACATTACTGATGCTAGCTTGCTAGAACCCTCCCATTGTACTCGTTTACCCGCTAGGGAGCTAGCTCACATCAGGGGCTAAAGCAGGTAAACGAGCGCCATGGGAGCTAGCTAGGGAGCTGGCTAGCTTGCATGTGGGGCTAAAGCCAAACTGTGGAAGGGTTTTTATATTACTGATGCTAGCTTGCTAGAACCCTCCCATTGTACTCGTTTACCCGCTAGGGAGCTATCTAGCATCAGGGGCTAAAGCAGGTAAATGAGCGCCATGGGAGCTAGCTAGGGAGCTGGCTAGCTAGCATGTGGGGCTAAAGCCAAACTGTGGAAGGGTTTTTACATTACTGATGCTAGCTTGCTAGAACCCTCCCATTGTACTCGTTTACCCGCTAGGGAGCTAGCTAGCATCAGGGGCTAAAGCAGGTAAACGAGCGCCATGGGAGCTAGCTAGGGAGCTGGCTAGCTAGCATGTGGGGCTAAAGCCAAACTGTGGCAGGGTTTTTACTTTCTGTCTCTCTGTTGCCAATTATAGCAACCACCTTGCACAAGAGAAATAACCAAAAGGACGAGAAATAAGAAAGTATAAAATGAAGAAATGTGCGATCAATGTTGCGAATCATATGACGAATGTGATCACACCCTTTTTGTCATGACAGCCGCCACCTTGCACAACAGCAATAAATTGAAGGAATCGGAATAATCCACACTCACTCACTCTCTCTCTCACACACACACACACACACACACACACACACACAAACACACACATTAGCCTCTAACCTACTTTGTTGCACTTCATTCCGCTCTTATTGTGTTGATAGGCACCCAGCTGTGTAATTACAGAGGCGTAAATGGCAGCTATGCTGCACAAATGTCAGCAGTGCACATGTCAAACAAGCCCAATATGTGTGTGTGTGTGTGTGTGTGTGTTTGCATCAGGCATCTTTTATTGGCCCAGCTTGCATATATACATACCTGAATTATTAATTTTATATATTTATACATATTATTGCATACATTCATAAACTGGTGCGTGTATGTGTGTGTGTGTGTGTGTGTGTGTGTGTGTGTGTGTGTGTGTGTGTGTGTGTGTGTGCGTGCGTGCAATAGCTGCTGCGCAAGTGTCGGCTTGTGTGTTTTTTTTCCAGTGTGCCTCAATGCTGCCTTTGTTCTTCAGTCAAAATACACACATTTACCTGAAATAGTTCTTACACACACACACACACGTATACACACACACTTACTGCCGACAACGTCGGGACTTGTCGAGCAATCCGAGATTGCGACAACGCTGCCAAGCATGCGACAAAACCTGTCTGGACGCGCGCACACACAATGACAATCATTGTTTGTTGATGTGAACCTGAAACGTTTTTGTGGACGTTCGTTCATGCATGTTTGAGTAACTGACGTTAGGGTGTTTGTTTTTTGACATTTTTGAGAGAGAAAAATACATAATCAATAACAAGTTGCTTGTAACGGTGGAATTGACAAAGATCCGCCATGTTCACGAGTTCCCGCATTCCATTGATACACGCTGATCTCATCTAAAACAGACCCGATGCTGACATCTGCTGCTCATAGTTTATGTATGTATATATTACTGATCAATTCAGAACCGATCAAGACTTTTCTCCGCCTATTCCCATGTAAAAGAAAAGAAAAGAAAAAGTTAACGTAAATTTCCGTCGCTGGCACTCCTCGGTAGGATTTCCGTAAATGAAATTTCACGCACGTTTACGTATGGTATAAACATAGCTTGTAGAAAGTCACTATTAGGAGAAAAGATGACACAGTTTGTGATGTAAATGGCAAACGCGTAAAAAAAGAAAGAAAAAAAGCCACTGTCGTTCACCTTGATCTGCGTTTAACAAGATTAATAGTTTGTCGTCTACGAAAAACAATCTCTTTTTTTGTTCTTATTTGTGTATTTCTTGGGCTGAAAACAAAAAAAAAATGATTAGTCTTTTTTAAAACTGTGTTCTGACTGATGAGCAACATAAAGTCTGAAAACACTAAAAGCTCAAAGTTTCTGGCTGTCCGTTGGCGGTCGCTCTAAGTGCTTCAACGTCCATCTCGGTGACGTCTAAATGGAGCCCATCGCATCCCTCAACCTTTTACTGACGGCCGCTTCCTCCATTAATTCCCAATCAATAATGCAAAAAAAACAAAAAAAAGTCCATCCGTGTTGTTTACTAATGCTCCCTGAGAGCTAATGAGTCATGCTAATTGCCTCGTCATCGCCAACGACGCCTGCACGAGACACAAATGGACATGTTCTTTTGTTTTTCAACAACAGCATGTTTAGCTGTTAGCGTAGCATCATGACTGTCGCAAAGTCCTTTGAACTTGACCACAAACTCAAGGAACAAGAAACTTTTTGCCCTCTACCGTCTTTATCTCATTCAGTCATAGTCGTCCAAATCAAACGAGATGTCGTTGTGCTAGCATGGGCACTTTAGAGTGCCTTGTTGTCCACCATGAGTGGACGAATGTCATGGAGAGAAGGCGAGGAGCAAGCTAAAATAAGATTTGAAAAGTCCGACGTGACGTTAAGCGTGTGTGAGCAGAGGTTTCTTGTGGCATGGCTACTTTAGAGCGACTCGTTGTCATCTGTGAGTGCACGCGCATTACGTGGAAGAAAGAGAGAGTGGCTTGATTTGTCTCGGTTGTCATGTGTGGCCGTTTTTCTTTTTTTAATCATTCACGTTAAAATTTCGTGGTTGTAACAAAAAAATATTGTCAAATTTATTTTCACATTTCAGCTATTTTTTTGTGTTATTTACAATGTGTTGTTTAAGGTGTAAAATATAAAATTTTTGTGTGTTCAAATATGTTTAAAAAAAAAAATTATGCTAGCATATACAGAAGGCTTTGATGCAGCCTCTGACCTGAAGAGGTCGCTTAAAGCAATGGTAGTTGTTACAAAAAAACGGCTAACAGGGGGCAGCAGAGTATAAGAGATCAAGAGATTTGGTAGGTTTAATGTGCTTTTTTTTATAGCAATAGAAGACAATATTCTGCGGGCCTTCTAAAATCAGTTAAAATCCAGGAAACCAGCTGGGAGCAAAAAGGGTTGCTTCAGGGAAAATGGCTGCGAGTGAATGAGTTAATAATGTGTTTAAAATAGTATTGTTCCGATACCGTTTTTTGGCTCCCGATACTGATTCCGATACCCAGCTTTGCAGTATCCGGCCGATGCCGATACCATACCGATACCTAAGGTTTTTTTTTTCTCAACATGAACAAGCTGTCCTCCCATTGGTTCTGAGCATTCAAGGGCCAATAGGATATCTTAGCTCGGCATGCAGTGAACATGTCACACATCAGTGAATGTCGTGCATGATGCTGCATCCAAAGTCCAATATTAGCCTCAGAATGAATGGTATCGGCACGTTACTTGTTAGTACTCACCAATACCGATACCACTGTTTTAATGCAGTATCTGGGCCTCTGCCGATACCAGTATCGCTATCGGAACAACGCTAGTTTAAAATAAAACAAAAGTTGTAATTTGTTCTTTCTATAAGCAAATGGGAAAAGCGCATTTAAAACCTGGAAATCAGATTTTTTTTTTTTGTATGTATCCTCCAAAAAGATAACAGCAAATCACTGTTTTTATTTAAATAAAACTCCTCAACTCACTTCAACATAGTTCCCTTTTCATTGAGATGCCACAAGGTGGCGTCAAAGCACTATGCTTATCTAAATAGTCCTCCCGCAGTTCTCTGCCACTAAGATGCCACAAAACGGCGTCAAATCACTAGTTTGTTTCAATAGCACTCATTTTCATTTCAAAAGTTCATTTTTCATTGAGATGCCACAAGTTGGCGTCAAAGCACTATTTTTGATCTCCATGTCTTCAGATCAATCACTTTCATTTGGGGTTTAACTTTATATTTGGGTTAAAGATAATCCTAATGTCCGGAAGTTTGCAGCGGACGTATGTGTCGAGGTAGACGGCAACTCGTTTTGGAGATGATGTCCTGGAGCGAAACCAGCTCATTTGGCATAATATGCCATAATCGGCCCTAATATGCCATAATATGCGGTAATATGCGATGCGCTACGCCACATTATGTTTATGGCAGCAATAATGTAAGGAGATCCGGCGCGGGAGAAATGAGCTGAGAGACGTTAGCCGCCGCCGCTATCAAAGTGCGCTAATGGCTCCATACTTTCACTCCCACCTCCCCCACGCGGCCTCGTCCAATCGGATCGAAGCGCGTCAGTCCCGATATCGGCGTCGCCATCGGGCACGCGTTTCCTCTTCACGGATTTTGTCATCAGCGCGGCGCTCCGCAGCCGAGGCCCCGGATCCACTGGCGTTCCGACGGCCATCGCAGGCGTGCTTTTCCTGGCGGCGAGGACCCGGTAGAGGCGTCCGGGGAAGGAATGCCAGGAAATGGCGTGAAGCTGCTGCGTGCCCGTGTTTGTACGTGCCTTCATTAGTGCCAAACATCGAAGCACGGAAGCACGCAGCGGCAGACATGGATGGCGAGATCATATGTTTCGCCACCCACAATTCTGGCACAATTCAAACACATTTCCAGGTGGAATCTGAACCCGAGTTTAACCCCCTTAACGCCAAACCGGATGAAAAAAATATGAATCACAATTACTTTGGTAATAATTGAAATCACGATTTATTTGTTGGTACAAAACAAGAACATGTTTAAATGTAAAAAAAAAAGAAAAAAAGAAAGAAGATAACATTCTTTGAAACACTATAATTTTTAGGACTGGGTTTAAATAATTGAATGATCGATATCAAATAAATTTTCCTTTTAGAGCCTGATATCGATTCACAAAACCATGAGTTGATTATTTTAATATCTCTTTTGTGCATAAATTAATCTGAAAATAGAATTTTAAAGGCCAAGTTTTTTTGTATTTTACTGTTTTTTTTTTTTACATTTATTCACATGAATTTAAAAGTATTTTCTTACATTTAGGAAAGAGCTGATTTATTGTACTTTAAGACAATTCAGAATCGTGTTAATTAATATTTATAACAATTGAATTAGAATTGTGAAAATATTTTCATCTCATCCTTGCTGATGCCAATGTTTGTGCAACACTTAAGTTATTATAACACTAAATCATTTAACCAGTTACGTCCTCTGCAATTTTTTTAAGTTTGGAATTTAAGGTTTGTGGGGTTTTTATCATGTCCTTGATATTTACGAAGAAGTGATGTTCCATAATTAATCAATATCGGATTGAAGTGAAGTGAATCGAATTGGAAAAAAATGAAATCAAATCGATTGAGGAAATTCGAATCGATGCCCAGCCCTAATAATTATGCAAGTTCCACAACAAACCAAGTGAGCCCAAATACAGTCAAAGAGACAAAACCAGAGCGAGACAATTTGTGTCCTCGTTATGGAAAGAATGTAGCGGGAACCCCGTGCTGTAACATTAAAACACCTGCGGCTTATATGTGTAGTATTCTCCAAATTTAGCCAGCGCGGCTTATAGTCGGGTGCGTCTTGTAGTCCAGAAATTACTGTACTGATTGTCCCTTTAAAAAATAAAAATATTTAAACAAGTAATCGCATAAAATTTGGCAAATTTCCTTCTTCTTTTTTTTTAAAGGTACATTTTTGGTCAGTCCACAACACGCATGGGTGTCATTTTTACAAATTATTGACCAACCTTGAGTTGAGTTTTAACATCTTTTAGCCTTCACTTGTTAATGAATATCAGGCGTCAAATTCGGAATACATTTGAAGTGATAAGTCGACTTTTATGTGGTCGGCACTGTGACCTCCAGTGGACAAAATGAGCAACAACAGTTTTTTTTTTTTGTGGGGGGGGGGGGGGGGGGGTCATTTAATATGTTCCCCAAGTTTTACACTATTTACTATTGAGAAGCTGAAATTCTGAGCATTGGGTCAATTTTGAATTCAATAAAGTATCTCAGCAATTCATCGGTGATCAAAAATCGATTAGTTGCCGATTAATGGTTGCACGTCGTATGATGAGATTTGAAAATGAGCATGAATGATGGGTTTATTCTGAAAATACACAACTTTTGCATCCATCTTTAAACTTTTTTTTGTTTGTCCATTTTGTGTCCTTGAACACAAACGTTTGCCCAGCCCTCATTGCAAGTCAAAATATTAGGAACAGTACGCATGATGCAGCAACATTGTAAAAGCGCCTTCTTCGCAAAATGTTCCGGTGCCGCTGGCCTCGTCTTGTCCTCATTGGAGCCATCTTGGCCCCGTTTAAGAGGAATTGGCGGAAAGGCAGAGCCGAGCTCTGATGGGGTCGGCGTTGAAATTGATGTTATTGATTCAATTAGTGCAATCTGCCTCAGGTGATGGAGAAAAAGCAAGCAGCGGGGAACATTTGGACATCTTGGCAACGCCTCGGAACATTTTCATGCATTTCATAAGAAACACACCCGCGTGCGCTTGTGTTGTTGGCGGCGCCTGCAGATGAAGACGCGGCGGCGAGCAGGACGACGCCATCATTTCTGACATTTTCCGCAGTTTTATCTGCTGAGCTTTGATCTTTTGTCATTTGCGTGAAATGGCGCCGCCGTAAATTAGGACGTCTTCTGCCAAGGTGGCCGTGCCATCTCATTAGGGGATTTAAATTTCACTTCTTTTTTTGTGTGTGACCTTTTAGACAGACTATTTGAGTTTTTGAGCAAAATGCTTTGCTGGCTAAACAAGAAGTTAAAATGTGTGAGGACGTTATGGAACTGATTTTGTCAATACAGAATTTTGTGGCTGACAAATTGGCAATGTGCTAGCAGTATTTTTTATTTTTTTTTACGAATCCAACCATCTGTGTGGTGATGGTGAGAAAAGGTGACGCAAGGAGTGAATGGCGAACGGCATGTAAAAAGCCGCTGACAAGCAGATGCAATGAAAATAGCAGAGGCCCCAGAATCGAACCCTGTGGAACACCATACGTTACGTTATACTGTACATGTGCATTCATATTGCACATATTTTTTTGCTCTTCATACTACGAACAGACTACAATAATACAATTAAAATAATAACAAAGAAAATAAAACATGATGTCGTACCATCACAAAAGCCACTAAGTCGACCCGTCGGATCCCTGAGACTTGACTCAAAGAAATCCTGGCGTTCAATCAAACCCAGGTTAAGAACCACTCCTCTAGAAACTTCTGTCAAAATCTTCTTAACTCATTGGTTCGCAGCCATGTTCTTTGAAGCAACCCCCTTTGCTCCCAGCTGTTTTACAGGATTTTGACTGATTTTGCAAGATTTTGCGTTCTATTGCTACCAAAAGACAGATGAGTCTCTTCATTCATCAGGGAAAAAAAGTATATTTCTATCTGTTTCTGGTCTGCAGCAATTAGCATTAGAATATAGCTAAGTTTCATCATTATTCACAAATCTGTTTAAAACAGTGGGGAAAAGAGCTTTTTGCAGCATGGCCCTGGTTGATCTCTTATACTCTTATATTGCTGGCCGTTTTTGTAATTTGTAATAACTAGCATTGCTTCAAGCATTCTCTTGCATCAAAGCCTTCTGTATGCTCTAGCATAACAAAACAAACATATACATACGTCTTTGGGAGTATACAGTAGTAATATTTCAAATAGAACATATTTATACATTTTTGGAGCAAATGAGTTAAACAGCGTGCAGTAAATTAGTTTAAAGCTTTTTTTTTCTCCACTATATTTACAACAATTTTTCAAAAAAGTGGCTTTAATTCCCGCTAAGAAACAGAGAAAATAATTTTGATCTTTCGATTTCATCGGTGTACACTGTTTATGCTAACAACATGGCTGCTAACAGAAATCGAGTTAGCTTGTTGACAAATTAGGGATTTTTCGATTTACGTCAATTTTTCAAACGGAAATCATGAACTGAATTGATTTTATCGAATTTTGAGTTCATTGAATTTTTTTAAAGTGTCTGTCTTAGTTTAAAGCTTTTTTTCTCCACTATATTATGAAAAATGTTCAAAAAAGTGACTTTAATTCCCGCTAAGAAACAGACAAAAGTCGAGTTAGTTTCCAAAAATATAACAATAATAATAATGTTGACGAATGAGTGATTTTTCAATTTATGACAATTTTTCAAATTGCCAAATTCAGAAACAGAAATCATTAGAAAAATGGATTTTAATGAATGGAATCATAGTTTTGCGTAATTAAGTTTTTACGACTTCCCGATTCTTTTCAGACTGGCCAGTTTTCTTTGTCTCGTTTTCTTATGTAGTCGTTTTTTCATTGTTTGTTTTGTTCAGAATTTTTTGCAGAAAACATTGAAAATCAGCCAATTATAAGATAAGAAGCCTTGTGGAAGGGGGGGGGGGACGACGACGACGTAAGTTTTGCCCATTTTTTGTTTTAATAACGTCTTACTCTCTCGAGAATGGGACGTTGTAATTTAAGGCCATGTGGTGCGTGCCTGTAAGCCGATGCCGGCGTCTGCTTTGCCTGTAAATGCATTTTCTGTTTAGGTTGCAGGTGAGCATCTCGCGTGACAATTTTAGCGGTGTTGGAGCTAAATTGCTCTAAAAAGCTCGTTAAAAGCAGATAGGGCAGCTGAGAGACAGCCAGCGGGAAACGGCGGGATGGAAAGGCGGGAGAAAAAAAGCTAATTAAATCAGCGTCGGGGGTCGTGGTGGGCCGTAAAGATTAGCATTATGGCCTCCATTACCCCGGCTGATTGTTTATGGGTGCGGGGGAGGGTGGGTGTGGATGGGGAAGAGGGGGGGGGGCGCCACCAAATTGCTTCGTCGTGCCCGTTTTGCCAACCTCGGACGCTTTCCGCCATCGTAAAGCGCAATCGCAGGAGGTGACTAAACGCCTCCCCTCTGTTAGATGATGCTTATGGCGTGGAAAACGTATAGACGCTGTCATTACGGCCGACACGGCAACGACACGCTGACTTTTTAACCACTCAGAAAGTTTGACGGCAACTTTGAGGGCGTTTACCTCCCGCGGGGAAAGGAAAGGATGTCGGGGAATCTCGCGGGACGATTGACGACGGACGCTGTTGGAGAGTCCTTCATGCGATCCAAAATGGATGTTCAGTGTAAAAAGAAGTGCAATGAATGTTTAATGCCGCTAAATTGGACACGGAGACAAAATGGACGTTCGCACTAACAGAGAGGAATGTTGGCTGGATGGATGAAAGACGGACGTCCGCGCTAACTCGTCGAGCTATAAATGCAAGACAAACACGAATGTACAACAAGGTGGACGTCTTTTATAACAGAAGTTGGACAGCGAGGCTTTTAAAGATGGACCTCATTGTTTTGTCCCAACATTACGCAGGTCTCGTCCCAAAGTCACATTTTTTTTATATCTATCTTTTTGCTGTCACACAGTTGTCATAGCGACTCATACGAAGAAAATGCATCAAAACCTGTCTTTTACAATCCCTTTATGAAGTCATGAGAGTCTTACATAAAGGAAACGTCACTGTTTGCATCCACCATTCAGATGATCTCAAGATCGTGATTTGTGACTCAAAGAGCTTCAATTTACATTTTGCAGCAAGTTTTTTTTTTTTCTTGATGAGCTTTCCTTTCACTTGATTGTTCAATCCAATCCACTTTATTTCTATAGCACATTTGAAAAACAAGCGTTTTTGCACATAGAGATCCGCACACTATCATACACATTAGATCTAGTAAAACCAAGTAAAATAAGAATAAAGAAATGCATAATAATAATAAAATTATACAAAATATATATATTTTTTAAACAAGAAAAGACCTCGATGACCACACAGATCGCGCTGATCTAAAAGCCGATGATTGTTGATGGCTGTTAGAAAATTCTATAAAATTGCCTTCTTACAAATTAAACGTGCGTGTCGCGCTTCTGCCAGACTTATTGGTGCAACCGAATGTCACACACGGTGGCATTCTCGCCAACGGTGCAGAAAAATAATGTGTTCAAGTTAGGCGGCCTTCGTGAGCGGCGCTGTAAGATGGCCGCCGGCGGTTTCACTGCTCCTGACGACGAGTAAGCGGCATCGACGGTCCCGTCATACGGAAGTCCGTGGTAGCAGTTTGACCAGAAGTAGAACTACTTCCTGTTTTCACATCGAAGAATCATGGGAAATGTAGTCTTACAACGGTCAGATAACGCAAACTGAGCTTTTGAACAGTCAACCAAGATAAAAAAAAATGTTTATGGCATTTTGCCGAATTTAACTCTTTCACTGCCACTGACGTTTAAAGACGTCAAGTAAAAACCTACGCTTCACTGCCAATGACGTCAAAAGACGTCATCCAATGATTTTTTTTTTTTTTTTTTGAAACGGGTAGAGGAAACCCTTCCGCATGTCTGGTGAAAGTTTCAAGTCTGTCTGTTGTGCCTAATGACTATTTTTGGCCCCTAGAGGGGAGCGATGACTCTTTTGACAAGATCGGGTGGGCGTCAGTAGAGGCGGAGCTAGAGCGTCGAGCAGGAGATGAGAATGGAAGACAAAGGAAAAATGGCGGCCGGTCGCGAGGAGCTCACGCCCGAGCCGTTTTTTTTTTCAAAGACCAAAAGCATCGCTGAAAGAGCACATTGTTGACGACGATGATCATCATCGATGATGAAGATGAGGGTGGTGACTCCGTGGTTGAGAAGCATTGACGCGGCAGTAGAAGACGTTAGATGGAGCTAGATGGAGGAGGGAACGGGCAATGGCGAGCGTTTGCAAGCAGCTCTACACTTACAAGACGAAAGGCATCGACCAACGCTAAAATAGTACATTGATGACGACGATGGTCATCATCGATGATGATGAAGGTGAATCCGAGCTTGACGGCGAAATTGGAACCGCTGACGCGGCGGCTATGACGGTGTCGTAACGCGGAGCGCAACCGAGCACGCACAGGCGGACGTTCGATCGGACGACGGAGAGTGCCCCGAGTCCAATGCATTTTCATCGGAGGAAGTGTGTACAGTCTGCTACTTGCTTTTTATTCCCCGGAAAAAAAGGCCGTCAAGAAAGTGTAACGTTTGCACGCAAAACGGACCAATGCGAAAGTGAAAGTAAACTGTTGTGCGAGTCCTGGCGTCTCCTTGCACGCAGGAGAGCGTTACAAAAGGAAAAACTGTATTTGAAACATCCACATAATTGTAAGTAGTACCACAGTTGCACACATTTGTAAATAGTTTGCGAAATTGTTTTGTCAAATTGTTACACTTTTGAATGGAAATAAACGTATTTTGCAATCAAAAAACACTTTTTCATTGTTGGTGAAAGCGTTTTACAGAAGTAAAGCACTATTTAGGTGTTTGTGGCATCGTTCATGGACAAAAAGAAGTGTACAATTCACTAGAGTGCATGAAATAACATCGTTTCACAAAAAGCTCTTTTTCTCCGTTTTTTGTTTCAAAAGAGAGAATTTCGGTGAAAGTAACCATTTTCTATTGTTGATTACTGAAGAACGGAATAAGGTAGAAACAAACTTTTTTTTCTGATGAAAGATGAGAGTCCAATCTTTCATTTGGTCGGATGTGTGTTTCCATAGTCCAAACACAACATTTTCTGTGGACCTTGAAAGATCACTCAAAATGCTTAAATGGGCTGGCAGTGGGGACAACCCGTTTCTGAAAACGTCTGGCAGTCAAAGAGTTAAGGGACCAAACCAGTAATCGAATCAGAAGAATTTTTTTATTTTTTTTTTTTGCAGCGTGGGAATTGGGGAAAAATGTCCTCATTTTAAATGCAATGAAATGAAAACATGTTTTTATAAAGTCACTTCATCAACCAATCAACAAAATAATGGATTATTAAAATAATCATTATTTGCTACCACTGTAATGATGATGTTGATTGGAGCCAAGATGAAAGTCCACCGGAAGCCTTTTTTTTTTTTATGTCCGATCTCGCTAAATTGGATATCGTTAATGCTGCTCAAGATGAAATATATAACAAAGATGGCCGCCTGCACACCCTCTGCCCGCGCGCTGCGACCTCCTGAGTGTTGTCATCTTTATATTGAACATATGTAACAGTGTTTGTCATAATATGAAGTTAATAACCTTTACAATAAAAGCACGTCCGTGGGGAAGGCCAGCAAGTCCTTTTAATAAGAACGCCGGATTGTCTTCCATTCACTTCATCCTGCACGCATGGCCTTCCGCTGTTTGTCCAGCCGGCACGGGAAAGGGTTGCCATGGAGACATGGGCCACACACACACACACACACACACACACACACGTATGCATGTGTACACACGCGTGCACACGTTCGAATCAGGCTTTGAACCGTTCGCCGGAACGCGCCATGTTTGCTTTCAAAATATGCACTAACGAGCTAGCCGCTAATTGCGCTGTGCGACGCGAGCTCGTTAAGCCCAAAGCAACCCTCCGCCTCCTCCCAATTGCCATGACGACGACAGTTCCCAGGTGCTATATTTTATGGCCGCAATTATTAATGAGGCCTAATGATGACGAAGGAAATTCCATATTTGTCTTTAATTTCATGTAAGTGTGGCAAAGCTGTCATGTTGTACAAGCATCCACTTTCAATATTTGCCTCAAGCTGCCAATGGATTTGTGTGTGTGTGCGTGCGTGCGTGTGTGTGTGTGTGTGTGTGTGTGTGGACAATATCGTGCATATAAAACATTTGGCTTGATAAATAATAAAAGTCTGCCACGACTGAGAAGCAACAAAATTAGTAAAAAATGGTCATAAATCCACAAGCAGCTGGCGGAAGATTTATGAGCGTGTTATGAATCAAAAATGTTCCACAAATTCTGCCGTGTTCTCACTTTGATGAATTTGCCTCGAATGTAAATAAGAAGTGGGATGTCGTCTTTTTTTTTCTTTTTTTTTTCGCCTCTTTGTCTGCGATTAATTGTTTTTATGTAGGGGGCGCTGCGACGCGCTACACCTCGAGAGAGGAGCATCCACCGCGTTGCTTGTTGAAAACGCGAAAACATTTTTCCATCTTGATATGATATCTTATAAATTGTTGTGCGTGAAATGCGACCTGCGCCGGCTTTTCATTTTCTCGATGACTTTGATTTTGCCGTCGTCTCCCTCGCAGGTCGTCCTCGTCATTGTCAAAACTTCAGCGCATTTGCATTCCTTCCGCTTGACAATTGCAACTTTTTGGGGCGTCTCATTTGTTTGCTGTCAATGATCCGCGCCCTTAGTGTGCGTGTGCTAGAATGTGTGTGTGTGTTCGATGTGTGCACATTTATTTGCGTGCACGCGCCTGAGCAGTTGCAGATCCGGGAGGGGGAGAGGGCGGGGGTGCGCTTGCTTGGGACTGGGTGCGGTGTGGGTCAGGACTTGTTTGGGTGTGTGTGAGTTGGGGGGGGGGCTTCTTGGGGGAGGGGGCACATTTTTCCAACATCTGCAATCAGGCCCACTCCCACATTCAGGAGATTCCTGAAAGAAAATTTGTCAGTCCGCGTCAGGCCAAGTGTGTGTGTGTACATAACATCATGGGGACCATTTTCTGGGGTCTTACTATCATTGTGGGGACCACCTGTCCTTTTGGGGACATTTTTGATGGTCCCCATTAATCCATAACTCTTTAGTGTTACCTTGTGTGAACCATATTCTGGGTTTAGTGCTTTGTGGGGACATTTTGGCCGGTCCTCATAACTGAAGATCTCTTTTTGAGGGTCAAGGTTTGGTTTTATAGTTATGGTTTGAAATGGATTTTGGTTGGGGTTAGGCAATCATTTATGATGGTTAAGTTTAGGGATATGGTTCTAGGTTACATGGTGGGGCCAATATTTCAGGATTTCACGGAGTTGTGGGGCCCACCCGTCCTTGTGGGGCCATTTTGCCTAAAGATTAGACCTCTTTTTGACGGCAAGACTTGGTTTCAGAGTTTAGGTTTGAAATGGGTTATGGTTGAGGTTAGGGTAAAAAATGGAGGTAGGGGGTGTCTGCGGGGTTTGGGGGCCTGGGGGCGGCTGGGCCTGGGTTGGGGTGGATGTGTGTGTGGGGGGGTTGCGTCGGCTCCGGACCAGTGGGGTGCCTGGCGGGCCTGCAGTTCCCCGTCCTGCTGCGTTGGGTTGGGGGCGCGGGCCGCGTTGGGGTAGAGGGCGCTCCTGCTCCTGGGTTTGCTCTCCGGCCGGTGGCCCCTGCGGGGCCCGGGGGTTGTCCCTTGGCGCTGCCGTGCCCTGGGGGGCCCTGAGGTGTTGCGCTTGCTCTGTCCTGGCGGGGGTCGACGGCTCCCCTCTTTGGTGGAGATTTTCATGCACGCCAGATCCCACCACACCAGCATCAATCGAAACTCAGACACAATCTTCTTCAGGTCATTGAATCGGTGGAGGCTGGTGTCTGCGGATCTCACTCTGCTTTGTCTCTCCTTCCTTCCTTTCCTCACTCTCTCCTTTGGTCTCTTGAGGTCTCCCTGATTTGTTGAAATTCAGATGTCTCTGGGGTTGGTGAAGGACTCTGGTTGGTGGCCTGGTGGGTGGTGTCTTTACATTGTATCACATAATGGGAACCATTTTCTGGGGTTTTACGTGTCCTTGTGAGGACATTTTTTGGTGGTCCCCATTAGTCCATACCTCTTTTTGAGGGTCAAAACTTGGTTTTAGAATTTAGGTTTGAATGGGGTTTTGGTCGGGGTTAGGATTAGGCAATCAGTTGTGATGGTTAAGGTTAGGGTAACAGGCTAGGAAATGCATTATGTCAATGAGATGTCCCCACGAGATATGTAGACCTGACGTGTGTGTGTGTGTGTGTGTGTGTATAGTGAGTAACAGTGAGTGTAGGAAATGAGTTCCTCTCTGTTGGTGTCAGGGGATGAAGTGGGGGAGGGGGGGGGGTGTTAGTCATATTGGGGTGGATTTCATTTAGCTTCCCTTATGAGTCGGGGAATAGCTGGCGGGTCAGCGTGGAGGAAGGCGATGGAGGCGGGGGGGGGGGGGGTCGCCTCCCAGGCCGATGTCCGCCTGTCCGCCAGATATTCCCGGGAATGACTCGGGATCGCCTTCCTCGCCTCGGGCCGTGCGTGACGAGTGATGGCGGGAGTGATGACGCCTGCCGGCGGATTACGCGACCGTTCCGCCATCAAACAAAAGGCGACCTTCTCCAAGGAATCCATCACCTCGTTTACGGCCAAATTCAATTAGCGCACTTCCGTCACGGCCGCAAGTGCGCAAGGTCGAGTGGGCGTAGGCGGGGGTGCGGTCCGGGTCCGCCCCCACCCGCCGTCCTTTGACCTCCTGCCCAAACATCTGGTCGCGGTCCGCCTCCTGTCAAGGTGGCTGGAAGGCGGCGCGGCATGTAACTCATGAACGGCAAAGGGTCAATGGCGCGCTCACTATCTTGTACGCTGGCTATAGAAAGTCTACACACCCCTAATGTAACGATTGGTTTCTGTGGAATAAAATAAAAGAAACCAAGAGGAATCATGTCGCAATGGTTTCCACCATTAATGTGACCTATGACCCGTACCAAAAAATTTTAAAATAATTATGTGGGTGTGTTCACATTTCAGCACCTTGAGTTGCATTTTAATGTATGAAAGGTGCGGTAAAAATAAAGTTTGATTTGATTGAGTTGAGTTCCAGGTCATATGGTGGAATTTTTGGGGGAATGACAATTATTTATAAAAATAGATATCACAGAAGTTGACATTTGAAAAGGGGTGTGTAGACTTTTGTTATCCACTGGAAACAGAACATTGTGTGTACTGAATGCCATTTTTCAAGTATTTCATTTATTGTTAAATGTAATCATTTAAATACTCAGTTTAGTTATTCTTTATTGAATAGTAGCAGTAGTTTGTATTATTTTAATTTGTATTTTTATTTATTTAATGTTTTTTTTCCATGATTTTAGTTTTATTAGTTCATCACTTATTTTGTTTGATTGAGTTTTTAAATATATAATAAGATTTTGTGGCTATTGTTATTTTTTATACATGTAATGATTTTTCAATCATTAAATGACTCATTTGATGCAAAAAAATAAATAAAAGTTAGATAAGTTATTTTAACAAGTTTTTATTTCAGGCCATTTGTATTCATTTATTGGTATTTATATTATTATTATTTTTTACATATCTCTCTGTTTATTGGAATCAAAAGGACTGCGGCTTGAACCCTAAAGCAGGTTTGAAACTCTTAATTTGAAACCCATTTCCTGGCTTCAAACTTCTAACCCGTGTCTTGAAACCCATTACGATTTAAAAAAAATTCTTTTTAGGGGTTTTCAGGGCACAGTTTGAAAGTCTGGTTTCAATTGAAGACAGTTGACGGGAAAGGATGTCTGTAAAATTGATGTCTGAATTGTTTGTATTTTGGCCTGTAAGGAAAGTAGTAGTAAATGTGGTTCAGTGCGGGGAGGGGCTGGGGTGTTTTGCTTTTTGAGATTAGATCCACATGTGCTTGTGATCTGGACCATTTTTCGATTGGGGGACACGACCCCCACCTGCCAGGAGAAAATAGGATTAGGATTAAAGGGCTTCGGGTACTTACTTACGTAAAGGATTTCAAAGTGTGGTTTGGTTTTTAAAGGAGACTTCAGGGTTAGTCTGGATTTGGGTTTCAAGTCAGAGTTTGGGTTTTTGATAAGGATTTTAAGACTGCATTATGGGTTCAAGTCAAGTTTTAGGTTTCTAAATAAGGCTTTAAGGTGGGTATAGCGTTCAAAATGGGGCTTCGGGACAGGGTTACGCTTTCAAATGAACATTAAGTCAGGTTTCAAGACAGTTTCCACAGGGTTTGGCTTTCAAGTTGTAATTTGGGTTTCAAGACATGTTTAAAATAAAGTAGCCAAATTCAGAGTTTCTAATTAAGGTTTAAAGACCGAGGTATCTAAGCAGATTGTCAAGTTGTCTTGAGATTTTCTCTTCACGTGTCCCTGTTAGGGCTGCAATGACTCCAACATGTAGGTCACATATACAGTACATGTTAGCATTCATATTTCCATAGACAGACGCAGACGCACATACGTGTGTAGCGAATGGTATGGGCGAGACCTCGGGGGGGAAATGTCCGAGTGGGGGTCTCGTTCCTTGTGTGATGCCCGATTTCCTGGAGGGCATCTCACCAGCGCTCAACCAGCAAACCGGCACTCCTCCAGCCGACGGGCCTCATTTGCATATGCGTGCGTCCAACACCATTCATGCAAACAAACATACATTGCATACAATCATCTGCATTATTGCCAGACAGTCCGCTTGCATCACGACATTCAAGGAAAACTCTTCAGCTGCACCTTCTGCAACGTTTGACAAATTCACACCCTGACACCAGGAAGTATCAAGGGCCATGCGGCTACATTTGAACAGAAAGTCGGCCATTTTGGTTTGGAGCAGACAGTTTGGGGTCAATTCCAGGAATCAAAAGTTAGTAAAAAAAAAAAAAAAGAACAAGACTCCCCTACTCTATCAAGTCAGCCATTTTGGTTTGAATTGTCAATTTAAATGTCAGTAGTATCCCCTGCAACGTTAGCAGCCGATGGCAACAGTTTCACCAATCAATACCAAATTGGAGGACTTGACAATCATGACAGGACGCTCAAAAACCCATGGCCGAAATTGAACAGGAAGTCGGCCATTTTGGTTTGAACTTGAAGCCAACATTTTGGGGTCAATTCCAGGGGTCCATTTCAGCAAGCATGTTGAACAAACACCGAGACGAACCCTGAACAGCGAGTTGACATGCCCTGAGATCGGAAACTCTGCGTTTTCGGTTCCAGGACAGCTGATTTGAGGTCGTTATATTAAGGCAGAGTTGTTTCACCTGGCGTTGCCACTACACTAAAAAGTCCACATCAATTTCTTTTCTTTTTTTTTTTACTTCTCTCAACTGAAAATTTTAATGCGATCATATAGCAAATTTGAACATGTCGGTGTTGCACTTTTTTTCTTAACTCTTTGACTGCCAGACGTTTTCAGAAACGGGATGTCGCCAGTGCCAGCCGATTTAAGCATTTTGAGTGATCTTTCAAGGTCCACAGAAAATGTTGTGTTTGGACTATGGAAGCACACATACTACCAAATGAAAGATTGGACTCTCATCTTTCATCAGAAAAAAAAAGTTTGTTTCTACCTTATTCCGTTCTTCAGTAATCAACAATAGAAAATGGCTACTTTCACCGAAATTCTCTCTTTTGAAACAAAAAACGGAGAAAAAGAGCTTTTTGTGAAACGATGTTATTTCATGCACTCTAGTGAATTGTACACTTCTTTTTGTCCATGAATGATGCCACAAACACCTAAATAGTGCTTTACTTCTGTAAAACGCTTTCACCAACAATGATAAAGTGTTTTTTGATTGCAAAATACGTTTATTTCCATTCAACAGTGTAACAATTTGACAAAACAATTTCGCAAACTATTTACAAATGTGTGCAACTGTGGTACTACTTACAATTATGTGGATGTTTCAAATACAGTTTTTCCTTTTGTAACGCTCTCCTGCGTGCAAGGAGACGCCAGGACTCGCACAACAGTTTTCTTTCACTTTCACATTGGTCCGTTTTGCGTGCAAACGTTACACTTTCTTGACGGCCTTTTTTTCCGGGGAATAAAAAGCAAGTAGCAGACTGTACACACTTCCTCCGATGAATATGCATTGGACTCGGGGCACTCTCCGTCGTCCGATCGAACGTCCGCCTGAATGTGCTTGGTTGTGCTTTGCGTTATGACGCCGTCATAGCCGCCGCGTCAGCGCTTCCAACTTCGCCGTCAAGCTCGGATTCACCTTCATCATCATCGATGATGATCATCGTCGTCATCAATGTACTATTTTAGCGTTGGTCGATGCCTTTCGTCTTGTAAGTGTAGAGCTGCTTGCAAACGCTCGCCATTGCCCGTTCCCTCCTCCATCTAGCTCCATCTAACGTCTTCTACTGCCGCGTCAATGCTTCTCAACCACGGAGTCACCACCCTCATCTTCATCATCGATGATGATCATCGTCGTCAACAATGTGCTCTTTCAGCGATGCTTTTGGTCTTTGAAAAAAAACGGCTCGGGCGTGAGCTCCTCGCGACCGGCCGCCATTTTTCCTTTGTCTTCCATACTCATCTCCTGCTCGACGCTCTAGCTCCGCCTCTACTGACGCCCACCCGATCTTGTCAAAAGAGAGTCATCGCTGCCCTCTAGGGGCCAAAAGTAGTCATTAGGCACAACAGACCGGCTGGAAACTTTCACCACAGCTCCGGAAGCCTTGCCCGCACCCGTTTCAAAAAAAAAAAAATAAAAGAAATTGGATGACGTCTTTAGACGTCAGTGGCAGTGCTCCGTAGGTTTTTACTTGACGTCTATAAACGTCAATGGCAGTGAAAGAGTTAAGAGGAAGGCGGCGTGGGAGAACGTTGCTGCTCGGGTGTCGGCTCAATGCGTACATTTGAAAGTAGTCCTTTGCAATCACAATCACTGTTTGAAACGTTACTTTAAAAAGGTATTTAGTTATAGATACTCATTACTTGCTTAAAAATTAACTGAGCAGGTAATTGAATTACTTCATAATAAAAGTACTCGTGACCAGGAAAAGTAACTATTTTCACTACTTAAAAAAAATGTTTTATATAAAAAATTGGGATTTTATTTTTATTTTTTTATATATTATTATTATTATTAGTATTATGCAAGGAATTCAAATTACGTCCAGGCTTTATAAGGTGTTTTCATTTATTTTTGTGGGTATTCATGTCACACAAATGCCTCACTCCATAATATGACACATCATACAATAATAATAATAATAGTAATTCATTAAATTTGGAGTGGTGATGTATGTTCTACCACTGCCAGTTACTGCAGCAATCAGAATAATAATACAAATCAAATCAATACTGGATAGATGGTGATTTGTGGCACATATGTCATCGATGGGTCATTTGTAGACCGTTCTCGCCAGTCCCTCCAGGATTTCCCGGGCATTTTTGATGATTGTTGCGGGCTAAAATAGTCAATAATAGATCAAAGAAATTGCCAATGCTATTAAAATAGACAGTGCTTAATGCTATCATGGCCAAAGTCGTAACCATAACTACTACTATATTTACTCCTCAGAATCATCAGCTTCCACAAAACATTTACTTTTGTACACTTTCAAATATGAGAATATGGTGATATATTTTCAGTTCATAAAACATATAAAGGCGTGTTTAATGATTGATTTGCGTCCGACGACTGCCCAACTGTCGGCTTCACGCGCATCCTTCACATACAAATGTCACTCCATCGCCTCCATGAGTGTGAGCATATTTCTTCCAACACTTTTCACATGTTTAGCACTCGTGAAATAAGAGAAATACAATTGTTGGCGCTATTAATAACACAAGGCGAGCGTGTCGCTATGACCTAACGGTATCTTTATCGCTGTTACGGTGCTTGTGGAGTCGCAATATGGCTCTTGGCGGAACATGATTGTCAACAAATCGCTCCTCGTGGCGGCCTTTTTTTCGGCAAATCTCGACTGTTATTTCTCATTAATGTCACTCTTGTCAAAGTTGTCAAACCACTTCCAGACGAGGACGTGGACTCTTTGCTAAAATGTGCTAAGCCTTAAGGTCCAGAAGGAGGAAGAAGGACACGTGCGTCACGTCGTGACACGCTTCCTGCGGCACCTCCAAAATAAAAGTCACGATACATTTCAGCTGTCAAGACACTTTTATTGTGACGAGGTCCGACAACAACAGCGCCTCGAACTGCGCAAATGACATTTTCAGAGCCGGTCACCGCACAATGTCTCGTAAGCTTACTTCGAGCCTTGAATCTAATAAATAAATTGTAACGCATTGCATTTCTCATACAATAACGATAACGGCGTTTCAAATATGGGGAGAATAATGAGTTAGATTCGTCCGTTTATGGAAAAAAAAAACAGAGTTAGTTTAAACGCTGTTATTCCCAACACTGGTCACAATAATATTACAGGGGAGACCTGTTGAATGGTAACTCATGAATTCATTTCATTTTGGCGCAATCCTGCGGGGGAGAAGTGCACTTGACTTAAGATGAAATATAAAAAACATGATTCAAAGGATTATAAGAGAAAAACGGTGCGCAACACACAATACCGTATATGCTGTGATGTGAGCGCACGACGACGGCTGGTCACGTTGCAAATGTGAGGATGGATTAAGTTGCGTATGCAGATGATGGACTGTGACGTGAAACAGTACCGCTCAAAAAGAGAACTGCCGCCATTTTGGTTTGAACTTTTGGGGGTCAATACCAGAAATCAAAAGTTAGTCAACAAAACCAAAAAAAGAGTCCCCAACACCATTTTCCATTGATCGAGACAAAATTGGTTGGACTTGTCTATTATAAAAGAACGCGCACAAAAAAGTCTCAAGGACCCATGCCTGGAATTGGACAGGAAGTCGGCCATTTTGGTTTGAAGCAGCCAAACAACGATAGCTTTACTAGAGTGACAATCATCCAGAAAATAAAGTTGGATATCAATTTCTATGGACTGATGAGATCAATAATTCTGTGCTGTTAGCAAGACTAACTGGTGATAAATGCTAGCATGCGTGCTTATGTATGTCATGATGTTTTCTAATGATTGAAGGCGTTGTCGCGACTATCGACAAAGCGTAAGAGCATCATCACAAATTGCGTCTGCGCAGCGTCATTAGCGGCTCACGTTTCAGCAGGGCAGCCATGAGACAAATGACAACCACAGAAGAAGAAAATCCATGCACTCATTAAGTCTGGTGGGGGGGGGGGGGGTTGCGGGGGACATGGCTAGACGGCGTGGTCATTTGTCCCAACGTAGACGCCTTATCCCGACAAAAGTCAATGTCCGGGCCGTTTAAAATGCGATCAAATGCTTTTCCGACTGATTGTTACATCCTAACGTTGCTAATTAGCTGCTGATGGGTTTTTTTTTTTTACCTGCTAGGAAAAGACAGGAAAAAAATCTGTTAATATGAGACATACATAGAATTTTAAGAAAACAACCAATATTTGAAGGGAAAATATTCAATATAATGGGGGTCGGCGGAGTTGTAATTTTATAAGTACAAACTTGTATGGGGGGGGGGGGGGGGGCATTCTGCAACAACAACGAAAAGAGACAAAAATCGCAATTGGATGAGAAAAAAAGAAATGAGTAAAAACTCCCAAGGGAAAAAATGAGAAATCAAATCATGAGAAAAAGAAAGAGAAACCAGAATTGTAAATCGTCCAAATAAGTCATTAATCAAATGAATTAATCCCACCCAAAAAAATATGAGTACAATGCTATTTTATGAGAACAAGATTCTAATATATATAAAATAACAAGCCCTGTTGCGACCAGATATACCGCAAGTAACATTAGTTCGCCATCACTCACTTGTGGATCATAAGGTTAGAGGGGATTTCAAATCTGTGGAAAACACTGCACTAACTGTTTGGCGACCAGTCTGTTTTTGGTCCATATGTGCCCTGCGATTGGCTGGCGACCAGTCCAGGGTGTACCTGGCCAGTATAGACAAGCAGCCGTGCAAGAGGAAAGTCTGGTTATGCTCCACTGCAACTCTGTTTTTCACTGCTTTACATTTCAATTAGCTTAGCAGTTAGCATTCTCTGTAGCACTAGCACAACTTGTAGCTTAGCTGTGGCTATAAAGGTGACACATTCGTGTCGACAACCGTAGAGGGAAAGAAACGCATAAGCGGCGGTAGATAGCTAGCTTAGCACTTAGCGCTCCCTTGTCGATCGATTGTCACGTCTTGATCGTTTCTCATCTTGTGTCAGCAGGACGCTAAGAAGGAGCGAGAAGCTCATCCTGAGGCCACTCGATCGATAGATGCAACAAATCCTTTGGTGACCCCACCAACGTGTGACCTGATGTACGTACGTGTGTGGGTTTCATACCTTTTTTTTCATCTTGTGCAAACTGCATTTGATGATTTAAAAAAAAATGAACAAGAACTTAATAATGTAATGAAAGAAAAACAATAATCTTATGACTTGAATGCGCGCATGATCTGAATGATCTGAATTACTGAATGGTAATTTTGTGAAAAAAAATCATCAAATACAAAAAGTATGCTGTGAAAAGTGTTTTATGTTAAACTGCATAATAATAATAATTATTAATTATAATTATTTAAAAAATCATTATAAAAAATCATGTGAAAATTATTTTATGTTTAACTGAATAATAATAATTATTAATTATTATTATTCAGTTTAACGTAAAATACTTTTCACATGATTTTTTTATATCATGATTTTTTTTCTCATCAATTTTTATTTCACAAAATTTCTTTTCTTTTCTGTTACTATTATTATTAATTATTTCAGTAAGCGATATGACAAAATTGCAATATTATAAATAAATAAAAAAATGTTGAAAAAAAATCTGTAAAAATACCTCATAATATTCTGTGGAAAAACTCAAATATTTTTGTGAGGAAAAAATTTCGATTTTTTTAATGCCTTGTGGGGAAAACATTTTTGCAATTTTATCAGGGGAAAAATAATATTTTGAAGGAACAAAATTCCTTTTATGAGAAAAAAAATATGTTTTTTATTATGTGAGAAAAAATCTAATTAGGAAAAAATGCAAACATTTGTTTGCAATTTTATGAGGGAAAAAATGTAACTTTATAATAACGGTGTAGTAAAAAGAAAGCAAGTCAAATGTTTCATCAAAAGAAATAAAAACACTTGTAGAGCAAATTCTTTTATTAGGTGGCGAGGATTGGTATCATGAGGGAGAAATGGGATTTTATGAGAGAAAAGTCACTATGAGTACTGAAAACTCAAAAATATGATTGAATGAGAAAATAACCAATTAAATAAGGAGGGGAAATAATCAATCTTGAGTCAAAAATATTTAAATTTTGTGAGTCGAAATTTTGAAAATTGAATTGATTTTTATTTATTTTTTTGCCTTTTCACAAAATTGCATTTTCTCATATTGTGATTTTTGCGGGTCTAATTTCTTTCAGAAAATTGCCAGATTTTGTCCTGATCTGATGAGCAGTAGCGGATGCCGTGTCATTTCCCGGTATGTGCGATACGTGCGGCCGCACACAACCGCCGCTCACACCAGACGACACGAGCATACCGGATGAAGTGTCCACTGAGCGTATTGCCTGTAAAATACGTTGCCCATTTTTTCCCGAAAGACGCATACGACGTGGGCTGAAATAAAAGGTGAGCTGGCTAAGCTATGCTGTGCCCTCAGAGGCGGCGGCGCGACGTATATTACGGCCAGCGGTACGAGTCCCCGGGCGGCGGGCGCGAAAGCGGCCGGCGGTGAACAAACGGCTCTGATGCCGCCTCATATATTACGCACATAAAAAGTCATTAGCCTCAGCGGAAATCGATAGCCGGCGCGGCGGAGATGAAGAGACCCCCGTGCGCTTTTCTGGGTCAGCTTACAAAAGGAGCGTCGGCCGCAAATGATATCATTTTTTATTTATTTTTTTTCACGACGGACGGTCAACAGCAGGGCCGGCGGGTCGATGGCCCGCCGCGTTTAAAGCTGAGCTATGGCCTTGCTTGGGATGTCTCGCTCGGCGTGGACGTCTGCGCTGTTGATTGAACAAGACCGCCACGCCCCCAAGCGCCATGGGGGAGGGCAGCAGGGAAGCAGTTTTACCTGGGGGGGAAAAACCCTTGTATTATTAGAACACTATCAGAAAAAGGAGGCAATTTTATGGGAGGAAGGAAAAACTTTCATCTAGAAAAAATCATATGATATACAATTTAAAACAAAAGAATGGGGAAAATGATTTTTTTTTTGGGGGGGGGGGGGACTCACGATAGTCTGAGGGGGAAAATATTTGATGAGGAAAAGGAATGCACAATGTGTTGTCAACAAAATTATAAAATAGTTTAAAAAATGCAACTGAAAAAAAATATAACAGAATTTGAAGAAATGTAAAAAAGATTAATATTCCAAGATACAATGGAATTTTATCAAAAAATAATCTCATGAGAAAAAAAATATTTGAAATAAATCATATAAGAAAAGGAAACAAACATAAGGAAAGGACTCGTGAAATTTTGAGAAAAAAATCTGAAAATTATAATATTTTAAGAAAAAAGCAAATAAAAATATCTGATGTGAAGAGTTTTTTATGTTAAATAAAATTATCAAATTGTTAATATATATTTTTTTAATTTATTTTCAGTAAAAATATTCTGAGGAAATACTATTTGTGAGCAGAAGGAATTCATAATATGATTTTTTTTTTTTTTTTACATTTAATGTTATGGAAAAGGTAGAGCTGTAAAAAATAAATTGATTAATCGATTATCAAAGTAATCAACAACTATTTTAATAATTGAGTAAACATTTGGAGGCATTTTTCTTAATGTAAAATTGTCCAAATTCTTTGACTGCAGCATATCGACAGTAATTGTTGACTGATGTCTGGAGTCCTTAATGAAAGAACACTGATTATCTTCTCTGTTCAATAAAAATAAGCCGTTTGCAAACATCTGTTTTTACTTTGGAAAACAATGACCGGTAACGTAGTACAACATCAATCCCCTGTTTTTAATTACTATACGAATACGAAGTACGAAATAAAATCCAATCAGTGGTTAATAAACAGGAATCAAGGGGGAAAATGCTTTTGTAATAAACTTTTAATGAAAAATTCAAATGAATCAGATTAGTCGATTCTAAAAATATTGGATATTAGGCACTTGATTGGATGAAGGAATGTTTTTTTTTTTTTTAAGAAAATAAAAAAGAAACAAATGAAATGAAATTAAAAAAAATAAACTAATGGTGAAAAAGTTATATAAGAATAAAGTTATTTAACTCATTCACTGCCATTGACGGCTACAGACGTCAAAAACTAATTTGAACTATTTCTATTAGTTACACTTTTTTTTTCTCCCATTTTTGTTAACAAGAGAATGAAAGCCTAGAATTTTTTTGTACATTTAGAACAGACATACAATTTGTGATTAATCGTGAGTCATGCGATTAATTACGATTAAAAATTGTAATGGCCTGACGCCCCTAATTTTAATAATCTTTTCTTAAAAAAAAGATTATAAAAAAAAATAAAAATAGAAAGATTATTAAAAATTAAATGAGGGGCATCAGGTGATTAAAATTTGTAATCGTAATTAATCGCATGACTTCACTAGTTAACTCACGATTAATCACAATTTTTTTTATATCTGTTCTAAATGTACAAAAAAATTCTAGGCTTTCATACTCTTGTTAACAAAAATGGGGAAAAAAAATGTGTAACTAATAGAAATAGTTCAAATGAATTTTGGACGTCTATAGCCGTCGATGGCAGTGAATGAGTTAATATGCTGGTTCAGCTTCACAAATATTAAAAATTCAAATTTTTCAAAAACATTAAAAATGAATCAGAATACTAAAAAAAAAATGTGAGAACGAAAATAATGTTATGAGGGGAAAATATGTAACCTTATTTTCACAATTGTTTCTTAGCGTTTAGTGGTGTAGCTAACGCTATATATAGTACTTGGTCTCAGTGGACTGTCCAGGGGTATCCAATGAGGTGTCCAGTGAGTGCTAAAAATATCAAATAAGAATCATATTTTCCTTGAAACATGCAATGTGGAGCTGGCTAACGAGAATTGATGTGGCTCCCATTTCCACGGCGCCGCCAGCGCCGCAGCATTACGCGCTGTTTGTGGAGCTTAGCGAGAAGATTGTGTTGTCGTTTGTCTTTGCTGGCCATCTGGACGCAAGCGAGCGCTCGCGCCTTCATCGGCACGCCGGCTTCCTTTCCCCGAGGAAATCTGCCCGTGAAGCCCAGCGCAAACAATTGCCTACTTTTACTCCATCCTATTGTTGACCGTTCGATTTTTACAGCCCGAGCAAGCGGTGGAATTGCTTCCTCGCCTGTTGGAGAGATTTGGTATGCTAGGACACTCAGATGCAGATGTGTTTATTATGGTATAAAAAAAAAAACATGTTTGGCTGTCAAAATTGGCATGGTTTCACATAGCAACATTGAAATTTGGTTGGACGTATCTATCATGAGGAGACGCATACAAAAAGGCCTCCAAAAGCAATGCAATGCCATTGTTCAAAGCATGTCGGCAAAGTTTGAAAGTCACGATTGAATCTACAGTCATTAACACGTATTGGAAAATTCAGCTCCCAAAACCAATTTTACTTAGCAACGTGAAATATAGAAATGTTCATCATGAATAGACCCACAAAAAAAGTCAAGCTTTGCTGTAAAAGGATCAAGAAATCTGCCATTTTTGGCTGTAAATAATAGAGATAGACCGATATGTTTTTTTCAGGGCCGAGACCAATACCAATTATTAGGGTTAACCGATATTTGGAGCCGATATTCAGTTTCACTTAAAGGGAAAATATTGGCATAAAAAAAAGAAATACAAACTCCAGCTCTGTGTGTTTCTTCCCTTCCCAGTGTGTGACCAATCATTGCCCTCAGCCACTTGTGTTTCCCCAGATGTGTCTCAGTGTTAGTGTATTTAGTCTGTCGTGTTTGTCCAGTCGGTGTGGGAGCATTGTCGACGTGTGCGGGAGTCCATATTTCTTGTCGCGTCAAAGCTAAGCCCTCAGTTAAGTCGTCTTCATCACAGTCAAGTCGTCCACGCCAAAGTCAAGACGTTCACGTCACTGTCAAGTCGTCCTCATCTTCGACTCAGTCACGTCATCCTCACCAGTCAAGTCGTTCACGTCACTGTCAAGTCGCCCTCGTCTCAGTTAAGTCGTCCACAGCTCAGTCAAGTGGTCCTTGTCACAGTTAAGTCGTCGTCCTCTCAGTCAAGTTGTGCACATCTCAGTCAAGTCATCCTCGTCACAGTCAAGTCGTCCTCATCACAGTCAAGTCGTTCACGTCACTGTCAAGTCGTCCTCATCTCAGTTAAGTCATCCATGTCTCAGTCAAGTCATTCACGTCACTGTCAGGTTGTCCTCGTCTCAGTTAAGTCATCCACGTCTCAGTCAAGTCGTCCTCGTCAGCGGTCAAGTTGTCCATGTCTCAATCAAGTCATCCTGGTCACAGTCAAGTCGTCTTCATCACAGTCAAGTCGTTCACGTCACTGTCAAGTCGTCCTCATCTCAGTTAAGTCATCCACGTCTCAGTCAAGTCGTCCTCGTCAGCGGTCAAGTTGTCCATGTCTCAATCAAGTCATCCTGGTCACAGTCAAGTCATCCTCGTCTCAGTCAAGTGGTCCTCGTCTCAGTCAAGTGGTCCACATCACAGTCAAGTCGTTCACGTCACAGTCAAGTCGTCCTCGTCACAGTCAAGACGTCCTCGTCACAGTCAAGACGTCCTCGTCACTGTCAAGTCGTCCTCGTCTCAGTCAAGTCGTCCACATTTGCCGATTGATTTTTATTTGGTGATGACAGAGAACACAATCAAACTTCCAATCACTCAGTCTGGTACCACCGAGGATAAAAGCACAATATAGCCAGAGGGCTTTTTTCCATTGTACTTCTCGATAGTCTCAGTCAAGTCATCCTCGTCACAGTCAAGTTGTTCAGGTCACTGTGGTCCTCGCCACCCCGTTCTGCCTAGTCACCCACTCCAGTCATGGCGACCAGCCTAGTCTCGTCCAGTCCAGGCATGGCGACCAGTATACGCTTCATTCCTGTCTCCCTGCTGTGTTTCCCGCATTTAGGTCCACCATCTTGCGACCACTCACACCCATCTTGACAATATGTTTATTGAACAAGGGTTCATAAAATATTGGAGTCTTAGTCAATAGACATGCCAATATTTGTCAAAATGCTGAATATTGGCGCCAATAATCGGGCCAACCGATCGGTCTATCCCTAGTAAACAACATTTGATCGTTATTGATGGCATTTCTTGGGAAAAAAAAAAATCCAAAAGACATTTGGGTTTGAAGTGGTCTTCTCCTTCACAGTTAATGGATCAAGCAGCCCGTTTGGGAATGTTTCAGGGACAAAACAACATGTGAGACGCACGGACACACACGCACACACACGAGCGGACAAGCCTGTGGCTGGTGCATGAGCTGACAGTAGAGGCCACATATCCGGCCCCATTCCCGACACAATGCCTCCATTGCTCTGGTGAAGTCATTCAGAATTGGCATGGGGGTGTGTGTGTGGGGGGGGGGTATTGAATGGGAGGGGGGGGCCACGTAGCACCCCGACATTATGCGCCCATCATCACACAGTTCCTGCTGAGTGCGTAGAAAGCTTCCAATCGGGAGGGCCGGCGGCAGCTAACAGGAAGTGAGGCTCTCGGGGGGTCTTTGGGAATTTTGAAGGCCTCGAGGATGATGTCATCAACAACAGCAGCTTAATCAGAATCTCCGCTGGGCCAACTCAACCACTTTATTTCAGGACAAAAAACTTTTGGAGACTCGGCCACGCTGCTGTCTAAATGTAGTTATGGGGTCATTTGTCAGGGACAACAGAAGGACTTTGGAGAGGTTGAGGAATGTTTCATGAAAAAAGATCCTGAAACTTCAAAAATGTAGCAAACATTATATCATTTGAATATATATACATATTTTTTATTCCATATTACAAATATCATTCCACAATACGTCCTCTATTCCACATTGCATTTCTCACTATTTTTTGCAACTGTCTTTTTACCCCACAAAAGATCATTTTTTCCACATTATATCCTCTATTCTACATTGCATATACTGTATTATTCCATATTCCATCGTTTTGTTCATATTACATTATTTATTCCACTTTCTGTACGTTAATCCACATTAAATTCTTTATTTCACATTACATATATTATTCCATATTACATTATTTGTTCATTATAGGTTTAGGGTTGTTTATTCCACTTTCTGTCTTTTACTATACATGATGCAGTTTATTCCACATAGCATATCTTTGAATCCCCCCGTATAACATAATTTATTCCACTTTCTTTCCTTTATTACACATTGCATGCTTTATTCTACATTGCACACGTTATTCACTATTACATCCTTTATTCTACATTACACATGTTCATATGGTCCACATAACATTGTTTATTCAAATTTCTATCTTTTATTCCACATTACATACTTGATTCGACATTACACATATTATTCCATATTCCATCCTTTTGTCCATATCCAATCATTTATTTCAGGTTGCATATTATATTCAACATTTCATCACTTATTAAGATTATTTCACCTTACATTTAAACAACCTTAAATCACTTATCAGACATTTTATAATTTATTCTCTATGACAACTTTTATTTAACATCACATCAATTCTCTTCTTTTTCTTCTCAAATAAATGTTCTATGTATTATGTATTTTTTATCTTTTTCTCCCTACATTGCATTGCTTATTAGATATCCTTATTCCACCTTGCAACATTCATTTCTCTTTGCATCCTTTATTCCACATTACGTCCTTACGCATGCTTATTCCATTTGAGGCGACCTTTTCCCTCAAAATGCTGTCATTCCGAATTGGGCAATCGCAAAAGACTTCAGATGATCGTCACACACACACACACACGCACACTACAAAGCCTCCATTTAATCTTCTTGTGTTTCAAACACTCACACAAACACACACATTGTTGTGTGTGTGTGTGTGTGATGCAGTTGAGAGGCAGCATTCTCGCAAGACGACACAGCGAGGCTTCTTGTGAGAAGCTCCGCCTTTTCCTACACTTGACTTTCCTCACACCACGACTGACCGCAAACCCGCCCACCCCAACATCAACCCCAACTCAAAACAGCATCCAGCAGCGGCGACACATCACCGGACAGAAAACGAGGAATCAAAAGTTGTTTGTTGGGAGCACAAAACCTCCAGCGCAGTGCGTCCTTTCACAAAGCACGCAAGCGAGGGAGTCGAACCGAGACTCTGCAGATGCCTTTCAAACACTAAGGCGCCGCGTCACGGCACACTCAAGGTCCAAACATTGGCGAGGCATTACGGGACTCTTTTCCATATGAAAGCGCTTTTCTAAATGGTCTATTCCACATGTTATTCTTTTTTAGCTTCCATTATTCCACGTAATAAACTTTTTTTGAACATCTATTCCATATTGCAGAATATTTGTTAACTGTACATGACTTACTTTTCTTCCACAATGGATATTTTATTCTGCGTTCCAATCTATTGTGCACGATGCGGGACGACCGCCATCCCACACCACATACTGTGTTACGCGTTACATCCTTTATTCCGAATCACATCCTTTCATATGTTACGCATTGCATCTTTTATTCCACGTTACATCTTTTATTCCACATGACATCCTTTTGTGTGTTATGCTTTGCATCCTTTATTCCACACGACATCCTTTATTTCACATGACATCATTGACTCTCCAGTACAGTTTTATTCCACATTGCATCCATTGATATCTTGTACATTGCCTTGTTTATTCCACATCACATCATTTTGGCCACTGTGCATTTCATGCTTTATTCCACATTGCAGACTTTAGTGCACATTACATCCTTTATTCCATATAAGTCCTTTTGCATGCTTTACGTGGCATCACATATTCCACATTACATCCATTTTTGTACTGTGCTTCGCATGCTTTATTCCACATTACAGCCTTGATTACAACTCAAATTCTTTTATCCACACTCCTTTTCTTTCATTTATTATCCTTTATTCGATATTACAGCTTTTGTCTTTTTTTGCGTTCTATAGCCACATGATACATTTTTGTCCACACTTTCCTCCACATGACGTCCTTTATGAAAACCTTTGCCTACTTGTGCTCATCGCACCCTCTGGATCCATTGCATCATTTATTCCACATTCGACAAATTTGTCTGCATGACATATTTTATTTCACTTTGCATCCTTTATTACACATCAGTACTTTTCTCCATGTTGTTGGTTCACATAGGTTGCACATGTCCTCCTTTATTCCACAGTTGATGTCAGACTTTATTCCACATTCTTGTGTCTTGCCTCATGAAACTCCCCCCCCCCCCCCCTTCCTGTGCAGTCTGCGAGACAAGCCAGGAGTTTCTTGGTGCCGCTGAATGAAAACATTCTTGACTTTATGCTGGTTGACTTGACGGGACAAGAAGAGATAAAGAAAGAGCTTCAGATGCCCCCCCCCCTCCCCAAAACAAAAAAAAACCCTCAGAATGCGAACCGCCACCCCCGCAAATCCCGCCATCGTCCCTGCAGCTCTGTTGTGAGCTCCGACAATCAGAACATTGACAAAGCGAAGACATTTCTTTCCACCAAGGGCCAAAACATTCCACTTCCTGCCCTCCTCTTTTCACTTCTTCCGCTCTGGTGGGGGGGGGCAACATTTGGTCGGGGCAGTGAGAGAACACAACATGGGATAAAAGTAGCGATGCAAGCGGCCATAAAAGCTGACTTTGTGCGTGCGTGCCTCGTTGAATGGGACGAGTGTGGAAAGTCACAAGACGGCGTGTGCAAAGCCCGCAGCTGACCGCACACCAACCAAAGATTCGCTCGATTCAAGAATTCCGCACAATGGCCACTCAAGTGAGACAAAAACTGTTGCATTGTATTTCATGATATGTTTTTTTTTTTTATGAAACACATCCTTTATTCCACATTATTTTGTACATTTTTCGCACCTGTCTGTTCACATAGCTTTTTGTTTTTGCTGCCATTTTTACGATGAACTCAAAGATGAATTGGGTTCCGGTTGAGCTTAAGGTAAGGAATGGGTGTCGGCAATCATTTTTGATGGTTGCTATTAGGGGGCGGGGCTCGGAAATGCCGTCTTTCGATGAGATGTCCCCGCGATAATACAAAGACAAGTGTGAGTGTGCATGGGAGTTTGTGCTCTATAACGGGGGTCCCCAACCTTTTTCCCCACCACGGACCAATTCACGCAAGTACACATTTTTCTTTTTCCATGGAGGAGGGGCTTGGCTGTTTGGCGGCTGATTAATAAAAGGCTACAACAACAAACGCAAATCCACTACGTATTTTTATGTAGCTGCACTAGCAGCGCAAACGCCATAAACAAGGGTAAGAGCAACGCTTTACAATGCTGAGGTCACTATGGTCATGCTTGTGAATGATACGAGCACAACACAAAAACTGGGGTATAATAAAGGTGAAGCCACATTTTTAGGTAACTATATTAGCGACACCCTCCTTAAAGTGTGAAAAATCCACTTTTTGTATCTTTGAGCCGTGTTAAAATGCTAATGACTCACCAAAAACATCACCGAAGTGCTGTTTTCCTCTATGAGAAATTCGATGTCATTTGGCTCTCCAGGCACCAGCCCCTCCCAACCGGAGAAAGTCAGCAACACTTTTGGACGTCATTAGGATCGGATCCGCCCCCGCACCGCCTCTGCGGACTAAACGCACGCCCACTTTCTCTGAGACCCCCGTGGGATAGTAACAAAAGTAGCCTTTATCAGTAAACATTCTGTCCAAATACCGTCTTGGCCAAAAAGGCTCTGGCTGATACTTGTGTAAACAACAAGTAGAACTTTTTGTGCTACTAAACCTAACTGAACTAACCAGCAAAACAGCTCATATGTCATTAAAAATGACATCGCCATCGTGCCAAAGGTAAGATTGAATCGTTATATTTTTATAGTTAGCTGGAAGGGCTTAAAATACTGTGGTGTAATCCCTTTAAATGCGCCAACTTAACAAGGCACCACAGAACAAATCTGAAGTCCATGAGCAACTCACTCGCCATAACGCTAAATTAAAAGCCGCTCGCCGCAGAGCTCATCATGCGTGGGAATCACCTGTAGCTGTAAACACATGCAGCTTTCTTTTTCTTCTCGGTCATCGGCTCCTGTTGTTGTCTCATCATTGGGCCTTTTCTCCGTTGCAAAGAAACTTTCCAAATGTGTCCGTTTTTTTCTACTCATTTTGCTAACTTGTCGATTAGCATCAGCGCTACGCGACTGAGATAATTAGCATCTTGACATGCGTCGAGTCCGTCGTAACAGAGAGAATCCGGTCACTCTCAAAATAAAATATTTTTAAGCCTCGGCTGATTAATTAACCGGAAGTACAGTATTATTTTTTTTTAATTCTTTCTTTAACTTTGCGGCCTGCCGCGGCCCGGTCCAAAGTGGCCCGCCGACCGGTTGGAGACCACTGCTCTATAATTCACCTGAAACCAGTTATAAATGTAAGACCCTTAACAGGATACTGAAGAGTCCCGCCAGAGTCATGAAGTTGTCAGGAGATCAGAGGAAGGATCAAAGGAAGGAACGATGACGGAAAAATAGATCCAACACCAACCAGACACCAACATTCACCCACAGAATTACAAATCACCAACCCCAGATACATCAGTTTTGTTTTGTGTTACTGGGTCTGGGGGACTCAGAAAACCAGTTAGTACTGATTGGTTTTCTGAGTCCTCAGACCAACCACCTCCCCAATAAGAAAAAACTGCACCTTCTTAGAGTGGCCTTTTATTGTGGGCATTCTAAGGCACACCTGTGCACTAATCATGGTGTCTAATCAGCATGTTGGTATGGCACACCTGTGAGGTGGGATGGATTATCTCGGCAAAGGAGAAGTGCTCACTCACATATGTGGAAAAAGTTTTAGCTCATCTCATAAAAAATGGGAGCAAAAACAAAAGTGCTATGTTGATATTTTTGTTGAGTTTATATTCCACCTTGTGTTTTGTCCAGAGCGGTCAACATAATCGATTAATCCACAAGTAATTGATTATCAAATAATTTGATAATTATTTTAATAATCAGTTGGAGCCATTTTTAATTTATAATTGTCCAAATCCTCTGATTACAGCATATCAACAGTAATTGTTGACTGATTTCTGTAGTCCTTCATGAAAGAAGACATTTGCAAACATCTGTTTTTACTTTGAAAAACAATGACCGAACCGACCCATCAACCCCCTGTTTTTTAATCACTATACGAATAGGAAGTACAAAATAAGCACCAATCACTGGTTGATAAACGCTAATCAGGGGAGAACATGCTTTTGTAATACACTTGAATGCAAAATTAAAATGAATCCGATTAGTTGGTGCAGCATCTGCAGTGATGCGGACGCTGTTTCGGTCCGTTGTGGTTAAGAAGGAGCTGAGCCGAAAGGCAAAGCTCTCGATTTACCGGTCGATCTACGTTCCTACCCTCACCTACGGTCACCAGCTGTGGGTCGTGACCCAAAGAACAAGATCCCGGATACAAGCGGCCGAAATGAGTTTCCTCCGCAGGGTGTCCGGGCTCTCCCTTAGAGATAGGGTGAGAAGCTCGGGCACCCGGGAGGGACTCAGCGTCGAGCCGCTACTCCTCCACGTTGAGAGGAACCAGTTGAGGTGGCTCGGGCATCTGGTTCGGATGCCTCCTGGACGCCTCCCTGGGGAGGTGTTCCGGGCATGTGCTACCGGCGGGAGGCCCCGGGGTCGACCCAGGACAGGCTGGAGAGACTATGTCTCTCGGCTGGCCTGGGAACGCCTTGGGATCCCGTCGGAGGAGCTGGGTGAAGTGGCTGGGGAGAGGGAAGTCTAGGCTCCCCTGCTAAAGCTGCTGCCCCCGCGACCCGACCCCGGATAAGCGGAATTGAAGACGGACGGACGATTAGTCGATAGATTGTCAGGTTCAGTCAACCTAGACCATTTAACTCTTTGACTGCCAGACGTTTTCAGAAAAGGGATGCCGTGGGTGCCAGCTGATTTAAGCATTTTTGACTGATCTTTCAAGGTCCACAGAAAATTATGTGTTTGGACTATGGAAACACGCATACTACCAAATGAAAGATTGGACTCTCATCTTTCATCAGTAAAAAAAAGTTTGTTTCTACCTTATTCCGTTTTTCAGTAATCAACAATAGAAAATGGTTAGTTTCACCTCTGTTTTGAAACAAACGTCTTTTAACGTCTTTGGCACTCCTCCCTAGGATTTTACTAAACGGTATTTAACGTTTTTGGCAGTCAAAGAGTTAATAAACAATAGAAGAGGAAGGAAGACAAGAGACTTAATATTCTTTTTACTCGCCAGGAGAACGGACAGACGTGCTCAGTTACAATCTCCGACCCGCTCTGAGGCACACTCCCGAGCCCTCTCTTTTTTTATTTTTTTTTAACAGGGCGTTCCAACAACAAAATGTTTCAGTCCTTGTCTTATGATAAGGCCACAGTTCCTGTTTTCCAGCTGCAAAGCGCGGGCCATGCTTTGCAATTATATAAGAGTAAATATGCGATAACCTCTGTCATTTATTCTAACATTAATGGATTGTAAAATTATTCAATAGTAACAGCACTAGTTATGTCTACGACCTTTCCATCCTTTGTTCCACATTCCAATTTTACGATGGCAAATCTTTGACCACATCCCCCTTTTTCCTTTCATTCATCCACATCATTCATTTCGCCAATTAGACGTCATTCATTCGCGATGGCGTCCACATCGCAAACACGCTATCACGGAGAGTGTGTCGCGATGGCGGCGTCTGATAATGCACTGGCGACGGGATGTTACTCTAGCGAGTGCGGTAGCGGCGACGCGCCCCCCCGCTGCAGTTTGACAGCCACTTAGCCGCTTTGTCGTTTTCACACTCGTCTGGCCCGGGGTGGATTTAGAGTGTGACATCATCCCCTCGGCCTCGGCGTGTGCGCTAAAATACGATTCTTCTAGAGCTGCGCGTGTGTAAATTGTGCGGGCAACTCCATGACATCATGGCGGACGAGTTAATCATATCAAAGTTTCATAGGATGAGTCACTTAAGTGCAGGATTCCCAAAAATCATCATCTGACTGCGCTGGCTTTGCACACGCTCGGTCAAGTGGAATCATCTTTTAAAACTGGAATATTCCACATGTTGTGATCTCATCATCAAGTAGAAAATAGTATTGACATCATATTTTTGTTTGTTTTGAGAAGCCTTACAATGACAAATATGTCACTTTTGGATTTTTATTCCACATTGCAGTCTTTATTACATATGATATCATTTTGTACATAGAGCATCATTTAGTCCACTTATCATCCTTTACTGCAAAAGATACGAGTTAGTCCACATTGCATTCTTGTATCCATATTATATCCTACATTATTGCTTCATTTGCATTCACATCTTTATTACACATTAGAGCTTTTATTCCACCTTATGGCCTGATTTCATAACTCATATTTTTGCTTGCATTACGCCCTTTTGCCTTTTTGTGAAATCCTTTTGCATTCCCTATTCCACGTGCATAATTGTGTATAATTTTTCATTTGAAACTTCACTCTACATTTTGTTCATTTTATACACTTTGTTCCACTTCATCACTTTTTGCCACTTTACATAATTTTCTCCACAATACACATTTGTATATTGTGCGACATTACATCTTATGTTCTGTGTTTGATACTTCGTTACGCCTTTATTCCACTTGAATGCCCTATTCCACTTAATGTTATTTACTCCACATTGCACATTTGTGTGTAATTGTGTGATAGTAGATCTTTAATTCTGCATTTGTTGCCCCCATTCCATATTTTGTCTATTTTGTTTACCTCTATTCCACTTTTTATTCCACCTTATGGCCTTCTTTCCATATCTAATATTTTTGCTTGTGTTGCACCCGTGTATTTTTTGGACTCCTTTGGGATCCCTTATTCCACTTGCATAATTTTGTATCATTTTTCATTTGAAACTTCACTCTACATTTTATACACTTTGTTCCACTTCATCACTTTTTGCCACTTTACATAATTTTCTCCACAATACACATTTGTATATTGTGCGACATTACATCTTATATTCTGCATTCGATACTTCATACCGCATTTTGTCCATTAACGCCTTTATTCCACTTGAATGCTCTATTCCACTTAATGTTATTTACTCCACATTGCACATTTGTGTGTAATTGTGTCATAGTAGATCTTTAATTCTGCTTTTGTTGCCCCCATTCCATATTTTGTCTATTTTGTTTACCTCTATTCCACTTTTTATTCCACCTTATGGCCTTCTTTCCATATCTTATATTTTTGCTTGTGTTGCACCCGTGCATTTGTTTTTTTTACTCCTATGGGATCCCTTATTCCACTTAATTTTAATTTTGTATAATTTTCCATTTGAAACTTCATTTTGTTCATTTTATACACTTTGTTCCACTTCACCTCTTTTTTTCCACTTTACATCATCGACTCCACAATACACATTTGTGTCACTGGGTACCACTTTTTGTCCATTTTACGTCCTTCTTCAACATGACCTCTCTTATTCCACTTTACATGATTTGCTCCACATTAAACAATTTTAAATCATTCCATCTTGAATTCTGCATTTGTTGCGTCATTCTGTATTTTGTCATATTCACATTGTCTATTCCACTTTACTTCTTTTATTCCACTTTGTTACTTAGTCCACATACATTTTTGCTCAAATGACATATTTTTGTCCATATGGCATTCTTACACGTTTCTGTGCTGTGCTCTTCCATCCTTTATTTCACATGACATCCTTTTATTCTACCCTAAATGATTTATTTGTACTCCTTTTGCATTTCTCCCTGGCACGTCACCGCTAGCCCTCGCTAGCCACAGCTCATCCAAGCTAGCCTTCACTAATCACCTTATTAGCCCCGGTGAGACGTCTCATTTCGAGTTGTATGACTGAAATATTCTCTCTCCGCGTGCAAGCGTCGTAAGATAAAAAAGTGGATTTTTTTCTTTTTTCTTTCTTCTTCCAGCTCGAGATGTTGTGCTGCTTTCAGAGGGGCCGTCGGTCTCCAAACATATTAGTTTATGCGAGCGCCTGGAGACCAATTGGGCCTTTAATTGGAAAGTGGACTTATTGCGCCGCATTACATCATATAAGCGCGCCGGGGTTATATTGCTCAAGTGTGCAAACATAATTGCGCCGGGCTGCCGTCTATACGTACGCCACGTTTAGGTGTAAAGAAGATGTACGTTGTTCATTTCCAGCGCGGCGCATTTTACAGGACTCCGCTGCGTGATTTGGCCGTTTCTAGTCAAATAGCGACTTAGCTCATCGTCAGCCGTTTACCTTCGCCTCTTAAATGCCTTCCTTGGAGAACAACAACTCATTTGACTTTTGAGCTTTCATCTAAAAAGATGTGCTCAATTTCAGCTAATGATGTGGATCGCTGTTGTCGCGCTTACGATACCATCAATTCGTCCTCCCGTCACAAATCGAATCCAAATGAACGTGTGTATTTTGGACAGAAATGCTGTATGCATTTTTTTCTGCCCTAAAAACATTCATTTTAAAATCGACACCATGAAGTTTGGTCTTGTTACGTAAATTTCCTCGAGTATCGTATATGTTTTTATTTGAAATATTTTGATTTAGGCTCAATTGTTTTTATTGCGTTAGTATTGTTTTCATTGTCAAAACGTCACTATATAGTAGTGAAACCTTAGTTATTGTGGTCCAACCACAGTTTACGCTGTTGCGGTTCTGAATTTCCATTTTAAAAGGGTCACAAAATATCCGCTCCGATCGCGATGATGAAATTGCAGCTATTTGCTTACGGATGAAGTCGCCACACGGCGCTATCACGTGTTGCAACACAAATCTTCTTTGTCGAGTTAACTGGCGAGCACAAATTCAATCTATCGTTTTTTTTGCTATTTTATATCAATATGTTATCATTGGAAAACACCTTGTGATTATTGTAGGGAACGCGTTAAGAGGATATTAACAGATATTTTTTCCAAACCGAAACACAGAACAAAAGCAAAAGAACGATGTTTTCAACTCAAGGTGTCCGTTTGTAGAACAATCTGGATTATAAAACTTAATCATCTCAGTCTATTTATATTCTTTCAAAATGTATAAATGCTCAATTACTGGAAAAATATATAGAGCACAAGGTCATGTCGTTGAATTTTTTTTTGTTTAATTGTTACCTTGAAAGCATCTTGACTGCTTACCGTCATTTATTTTGTGTTGATTATTTTTATTTTATTATTTATTTTTTGTGTGTGTGTGTGTGTGTTGATCAGGAGCAGAAATGTTTCACTTCTACCTGTCTCCTTTCATTTCTTTTTTTTTTTTGAAGAATGAAATAAAAATTTGAATCGAATTGATATTAACTAGACTGTTCCGGTTTAGGATGCATTTGATGTGTTTCTGTCGTACCGGGTCCCGGAATATACGGAACCGAACAGTCCCACTTTTTACAACACTTACTTTCGAGTGCTGCTGTATTGTTGATGACCAAATTCGGGCCTTTCATTTATGGATGAAGTCAGTAGACAGAATTGCAGCTTGGGTTCAAATAGTTGAGGTAGCTGTTCAATTAGCATTTTGCCAAAATATCCATCCTCAAGAGTCTCACACTTTGCTGTTGTTTTTTCTCTCAGAACGGTATGAAAAATGTGTTTTAGATTCAGCATTTCAAGCATTCCCAGATTGGGATTTACCATATGGTAACGGAACCGAACCACTTGGAATATCCTCAGGCCTTCGTTCCCAAGGTTCTCTTTGCTGTCAAATTTCGCAAAGACTCAGATGGACGCGGCCGTGTTACGGGAAACAGTAGTGGCGTGACATCAGCACTTCCTTCTCCGCTAAAGGGTGCGTAGCGGCGGTCGCTAGGATGGAGGGGGGAGGGGGGACGGGGGGGGATGGGAAGGGAGAAGCTTGCTGAGAGACTTTCCTGGATGCTGGATGACTGATTCGCCGGATGACTCAGCGATGCCGGCTGTAAAAATGGGAGCCGCGAGACTCCGCTTTTGACCTGCCGCTCCGTCAAACGTCATCACAGATGACGAAATGACGCACTTTAGCATTGATACTGAAAGTCAGGACGGACGCTGGATTTACGGGAATGCTTACTCAAGTATCTGCACTCGAAATTGAGCAGGAAGTCAACCATTTTGCTTTGGACTAAATCACACCAATGGAGAATTAGAATTTTTAAAAAAAATGTCCCTGGTACCCATTTTACCAATTGACATGAAATTGGGTTGACATTTCTATCATAGCAGGATGTACAAAAAAAGTCTATACTCAAAATTGAACAGAAAATTTGCCATTTTGTTTTAAAGCAGCCATTTTGGACTAAACCACGCCCCTGGAAAATTAGGGGGAAACCCATTTTACCAATTGACATGAAATTGGGTGGAAATGTCTTTCATAACACAACGTGCAAAAAAAGTCTCAAGGAACCCGTACTCGAAATTTAACAGGAAGTCAACCATTTTGTCTTGAAGCAGCCATTTTGGACTAAACCACGCCCCTGGAAAATTAGGGAGAAACCCATTTCACCAATTGACATGAAATTGGGTGGAAATGTCTTTCATAATAAAACGCGCAAAAAAAGTCTCAAGGAACCCGTACTCGAAATTTAACAGGAAGTCAACCATTTTGTTTTGAAGCAGCCATTTTGGACTAAATCGCACCCCTAGAAACTTGCACACACACAAAAACACGGACTCAAATACCTGCACTAAAAATTGAGCAGGAAGTCAACTCTTTTGCTTCGGACTAAAACGTACCTCTAGAAAATTGGGGGGGGGGGAATGACCCCCTGGCACCCATTTGACCAGTGGACATGAAATTGGGTGGACATGTCTATCTTAGCAGGACGTACAAAAAAGTCTCTTGAATCTATACTAGTCAACCATTTAGTTTTGAAGCAGACATTTTGGAAGAAATCGCACCCCTGGAAAAATAGAAAAAATGGCCCCTGGCACTCATTTTGTCATCATAACAGGACACACAAAAAAGTCTCAAAGACCCGTACTCGAAATTGAACAGAAGATTGTCCCGTTTTGTTTGAAACAAACAAATTTTGAACTATCAACTTCCAAACCCCAATTAGGAACTTCATTAGTGGCTTTAGTCAAAATCATCGAAGAGTTTTGACAGAAAATAGAGACAGTTTTGAATGTGGCGTTTTGAAGCCATTTCCGTCGCTTGTTCGGCTCCGCGCTTTCAACAAACCATGCAGGAGAATCTCATTCATTAGCTTCAAATGTCCAAATCAGCATAGAGTGAAGATACGAGGTTTTCATTTCAAAGTGACGACATTCATCATAAGCAACCTGCCAGCAAACAAATAAATGATATCCGTCACCCGAGCGCGAGAATCCTCGCCGGAAAATCTCATTTCAGTTCAGCGGGACGCGTCGCCAACGTGTGATGGAACGTCTGGTTCATCCCGTGATCGGTAGCCTGCAAACTGGGCGTTAAGACGTTGACGCGGCGAGCGCGCTAATGCGGCGAGCGCGCTAACGCGGCGAGCGCGCTAACGCGGCGGGCGCGCTAACGCGTCTCGGCTGCGGTTTGATTTCCGCGTGTCTCAACGTGAACGTTTTAGCGGATCCAGAAAGATACTTGAAACTCTGCTACTGATTTTGCCGGCGGGGCTCGAGTTGCGTTGCGGCAGATTGGGACGAGAAACAACATGTTGAGGGAAAAAAAAAAAAAGATCTGATGCCATCACAAAATACCGTCAAAGAAGATCAGTTCTTTAAAAAAAAAAATAAAGATTTAAACCCACTACAATATTCGCAATTTAGCATCAGAAAGAAAATAATTCTGGTGTTATTATGCTGTCGGTGAAAACTTACTTTTCACAACTATACTTTTTTTAAAGTCAAAATAAATAAAGTAAACACACAGAATGGTTTTTAATTTCAATAAAAATGTAATATAAAAAACATTTTAAAATATGGATGCAGATTTAAAAAGAACTTTCAAAGGTACAAAATGTAACAAAATATGTTTTCATTTTAAGCTGAATATGCTTTATAAATATTTTAACTGAAGATAAAAAATGCCCCCCCAAAAAGCTTTGAATAACTAAAAAAAAGGATCTGAAATTGAAACTTGAACTCAGCCTTGAAAAGCTACTTTGAAACCCAATTTTTTTTCTTGAAACCCCAACTTTGCATTGAAACCCTAAATCTGGTTTGTCGCTCATAATTTGAGACGTGATCCTACTTGATACCCAATTTTCTCTCAAAACCCTTAACTTGAAATCATAACACCAGTTTGAAACGCTTACCTCATCCTAAAACCTTCATTTAATACACTTACTCTGAATTGTAACCATACTTTGAAACTCTAATCCAGATTTGAAAGCCTTCTTTAAACCTCCGATTTTAGAACCTTCACCTGAAATCTGTACGCTGTCTTGAGCACGACTTTCACTGGTTAAAGGCCGACATTCAGTCCATAACTTTGAAACTCTACTTTGAAATATTTCCTCTGTCTTGAAAGCCTAACTTGAATCATAACCCTGTCTTGAACCCTACTCGAATTTTTAAATCTCATTTTTTTCTTGAATTGCTTCTTTGGAACCTTAACTGCCACTTTAAATCTCAACACCAGTTTGAAGGTCTACCTTGGTTTGATACCCTAATTTAACTCTTTGACTGCCAAAAACGTTAAATAACGTTTAGTAAAATCCTATGGAGGAGTGCCAAAGACGTTAAAAGACGTTTGTTTCAAAACAGAGGTGAAACTAACCATTTTCTATTGTTGATTACTGAAAAATGGAATAAGGTAGAAACAAACTTTTTTTTCTGATGAAAGATGAGAGTCCAATCTTTCATTTGGTAGTATGTGTGTTTCCATAGTCCAAACACAAAATTTTCTGTGGACCTTGAAAGATCAGTCAAAATGCTTAAATCGGCTGGCACTGGCGACATCCCGTTTCTGAAAACGTCTGGCAGTCAAAGAGTTAAAACCCTGAATCTGGAGTGTAACCAATATTTTGAAACTCTAATCCAGACTTTAAATCCTACCAATTTTCTCTTGAAACCCTACTTTGGAACCTTAGCTTCAACTGGACAAAGGCTTACCTTGTCTTAAAACCCTCATTTAAAACCCTTACTCTGGATTGTAACTCCTACTTTGAAACCCTAATCCAGATTTGAAAGCCTTTTTTTTAAACCTCCAATTATGTCTTGAAACCCTACTTTCGAACCTTAACCTGAGATCTTTATGCTGTTTCGAACCCTGCTTTCTCTGAATTAAAATCCTACATTCAGTCCACTTGAAAACCTAATCTGACTTGAAATCTTACATCAAATCTTGTTTTCTCTTGAAACCCTACTTTGATCCCCACCAAGCCTGACTTGAAAGCCCCAAATAATGTCTTAGCATCGCTTCCATGGCATCTGTGAAGCAACGCATCCCGGTCGTGTTGTAGCTCGTCCGCGGCCGACGGTTGTCGTTTCCCGCCGCCTCATGCGACTCCACCGGATCGCTACCAGCGTCTGGACGGCTGCGTCCATTCCCCCGAAGCGCCGCGGCGGTCGCCGAGGGCGGCAGACGTGTAATTAGCTATAAAATAGCGCTGTGCGGGGGTCTCGGGGGGGGGGGGGGGCGGCCGGTGCGCACACACAATTAAGTCCAAATGAAAAATTGATTTCCACTCATCCTGAATGGATGTTAAAACAAAGCAGGCCGTAAATAGAGCGGACGCCGAAAGGCGCGAGTGCGGGGCTGCGGCGGCGGCGGATCTCGGCCGCTTGTTAGCGCGGTTCGCCGGCGCATCGATCGGTCGCCGCTGTCACCGCCGTCGTGGACGCACGCAAGAAATATAATTCAATAAACACGTCAGGGGGCGTCTGCGATGGGTCTGGTATTGAACGGCAAAATGTTCCCGGTGTTTAGCTCGGACGGGAGATTGACAGCGATGCTGTCTGGATGCCAACTGGAGATTTGAAACCCTAACCCTGGCTTGACACCCTAACTTTGGATTGCCATTTATTTTTGAACCCCTTGCACAAGACTGAAAACTCTAACGCTGGTTTGAAACTTTTAAAGTCCCAACCATGGCACGAAACCCCAATTTGAAACCCTACTTGCTTGTTACTGCAATAGCAATGTAGCTCATGCTACCGTAGACAAATTTCTTTTGTGTGTTTTACATTCTTGGCGAATAAAGTTGATGCTGATTCTGATTTTGAATACCTATCTTATATCTGACTAAACCTGAATTGAAACCTTCATTTGAAACCCTAACACTAATCCAAATTTGAAACCCTTAATCAGCCTTTAAAAAACTGCCCTTTTTTGAAAACTATATTGATTGAAGTCTTACCCAGACTTAAAACCCTAACTTGCAACCCCAACCCAGACTTTGAAACTCTTATTTAAGATCCTACCCCTTTTTGAAACAACGCAATTTGATGAAACTTGGATTGAAACCCCAACTCAGGTTTGAAACTCTTAACTTGAAACCCTCACCCAAGTTGGTAACCCTAATTTAACACCTAGCGTTAAATTTTATTTGGAAGACCCTATTTTGAAACCATAAGCAATTGTTCTAAGCTACTTAAAATCCCTAAACCGGCCTTCAACCCTAACCCTTCATTGAAAACGTTACTCAAATTTGAAACCCTACTTTTAAACCCTAACGCGGAACCCTAACCCTCACTTCAAATCCTAATTGGAAGCTTTACTCCTTGATTGAAACCATCATTTGAAACCCTAATGCAGACTTGAAGCCCCAACCATAATTTACAGTACAAAGACAGAAACATTAGTGACAATGATTTTTTTTTTTTGCGTGTCAAACAGGTTTGAGTGATTTCTGGATACTTTTAATCTGTTGAGCCTGAAAATGACATCCGTTTATTTGCATTGGCTCTAGTTTTTAAGATATTGATATTTTGGGCAATTAAATGATTGACAGTTAATGTGATGTTTACTAAAGGTAGTGTTTTGACGTCACCTGTTTTTGCTTTTGTTTACTGCTAATATTGGCTAAGTTTTGCTTGATTTTCACATGAAAGCTGATTTACATAACAAAGGCTCTCCGCCATAACCATTGCCATCTTTAATGATAATAATATGAAAATGCTTGAAAGACATTTACACCCAAAGTTGGAGCATAAAGTGCTTGAAATTCTTTGCATTTCAACAAAAACAATGCAGGAAAAAAAAAGGCATTTTCCGATTCAGCGATATCAAAATACCGGAAAAGCGATGAAACTTCCTTGGCGCCGAAATATGTGTTGTCCAGGGTTATCTGATGGTGTAACTGGATAATCCCGTGAAGAACACTCAGCTATACTGGGGGCTTAACTCTTTGACTGCCAAAAACGTTAAATAACGTTTAGTAAAATCCCATGGAGTGCCAAAGACGTTAAAATACGTTTTTTTGTTTTTTTTTTTCAAAACAGAGGTGAAACTAACCATTTTCTATTGTTAATTGCTGAAAAACGGAATAAGGTAGAAACAAACTTTTTTTCTGATAAAAGATGAGAGTCCAATCTTTCATTTGGTAGTATGTGTGTTTCCATAGTCCAAACACATAATTTTCTGTGGACCTTGAAAGGTCAGTCAAAAATGCTTAAATCGGCTGGCACCCACGGCATCCCTTTTCTGAAAACGTCTGGCAGTCAAAGAGTTAAAGAGAAATGAACATTTTTCAGTTGAGATGTTTTACCAGTACGTCGTCAGTAACCCTAACCCTAGTAAAAAAAAATAAAATAAAAAATAAAATCGAAATACTGATGTCTAGTGCATTTGATACGCAAGGTAATTAAATATGCTTCACATACTAAACCACTTAAAAGCGGTTACAAACAGAGTTAAAGAGAAATAAAAGCAAATTCAAGAAATGGTAAAATAGCAAAGTCTTTAACCTAGATCGAAAAGCATTTACACTCAGGGCTGACTTCACTTCTGTTGGCAGCGTATTCCATTTGTGTGCAGCTTAACAGCTAAATGCAGCTTCACCATGTTTACTTAAAACTCTGGGTTCCACTGGTTGGCGCAAGTCTGCAGATCTCAGAGCCCTGCTGGGTTCGTATTCAATCAGCATTTTTGAATATAGTCAGAATCCAAACCTTTCAGTGATTTATAGACCAGTAGCAGAATTTTTCAATTGATTCTACTGCTGACTAACGACTGGAGTGATATGTTCTGATCGCTTTGTTTTGGTCACAACTCCAACTTGAGGACCTAAATGCAGAAAGTCGTGGGGCGAGTCAGGTTTGCAGGAAGTCCAAAACAAGGGGGATTTATTTCCAAAAGAAAAACAAGGAACTTGGAATACTAACAAAAGACCAAAAAGAGATATAAAGTAGCAAACAAAACACTACGATAAAAAAGAAAAGAAAAAAAGCTTTCTAAGGCAGATTTTGGGGGACATATGATACACGAGTTTACGTTAACTTTGCTTCAGACTGACGATTGCTACACGTTAGCCTAACGTAACGTCAGCATCTGTCCGGCCTTGGCGGAGGTCCGCGCGGAGGCCGTGCCATTTCCCACCGTTGGCCATCCGGAGCGACGAGATGGCACCGTAGGGGCCCGACGGGAGAAATGCGTCCCGTCACCCGGCTGAAGGGAAAGCCAATTAGCCGGGACGCTCTTATGAACCTGTTTTGTCCGTTTTGACACTTCATTAAGTCGCCATGAATAATTAAGCGGCTGCACACGTGCGCTTATTGAAGACCCACCGTCACTGTCACCGTCGCCGCCGCTGGCGACCAATCCCGTCGGTACGGTCGCAAGTCGAGGGCACTTAATGGGCCCAAGCTGGGGGACGTCCACATAAGCGGCCAACCGTAACACTTGATGAGAACGCATTTGTCAAAGACTCAAGCTCACCAATAACTGGAAGAACATTAACTCATTTACTGCCATTGACGACCATAGACGTCAAAAATTCATTTGAACTATTTCTATTAGTTTAACATTTTTTCCCACTTTTGTCAACAAGATTATGAAAACCTAGGGGAAAAAAATATTTTATATTTATATTTTTTATATATTTGAAAAAAGATTATTTAAAAAAAGAAAAGATTTTTAAAAATTAGGTCGTCAGGCGATACATTTTTTAAATTGTAATAAATCACATGACTTCAATAGTTAACACATGATTAATCACAAATTTTATATCTGTTCTTAATGTACAATAAAAAAAAATTCTAGGTTTTCATACTCTTGTTAACAAAAGTGGAAAAAAATTTTAACTAATAGAAATAGTTCAAATGAATTTTTGACGTCGAAAGCCGTCAATGGCAGTGAATGAGTTAAAGAGGAATTTCGTTGCCTGAGCAACTGTGATGTCATCTTCAGTCGACAGCAAGTGGCAAAATGGCCGCCCCCTGAGATGGATAAAACGGCTGCATAACTTATATTCCACAAATGTAATATGCATCAGAATGTCATGCTGAGACTAGTGAGGTCACATATAACGTATTATTGTCAAGAAATGTTTAAGGTTGACTTCCCCTGTAGCTAACAAATATAAGTACAGATGGTGCTACATGCTAAAGTGGCTAATTGCGAATATTTGTTGTGACAGAGCCAAGAGAGAGACTGGAATTTTTGACTTGCGACTTTCTCGTTTTTTTTGCCACGGTAACTTGAGGGTAACTTGAGACTTGCTTGAAACTTTTGCGTATTTGTGACTTAGTGGCGGGGGGGGGGGGGGGGCACGACTGGGAAAGTTGCGTTGTCACAATTTGGCAAATGTTATGTTTTTTCAAACATCTCTACTTTTGGGATAGTCCGCGTGGGTGTCGTTTTTATATGTGATTGACCAAAAGTGGTGAAAATGGCTTTTTCTCTTTGATGCAATTTTTTATTTTTTTTTGCAAAGTGCCGATTTTGGCGGTACAAGGTTTTTGCCCAACAGCAGCGATATGCTCCATGAATTTTTGTAACCTGCTCCCCCGTTTATTTGCGTCCATTTTAAGGGAGGGTTGTTGTGGATTTTCACAAATGGCGGTTGGCCTCGGCCGCTATCCTCGCAACTGACCTGGATTGCATCACTTGACTTTTGGATGCCGAACTCAACGGATGACTTGACTTGAGATTTAACAGGAACTCCGCCGGATTTTTGCCACAGCAACTCGGGACCGTTTTCAAATGGCTGCAATAGCTCCCCGTGTGTTTCAGGATTGATTTGAAGGTGCTTTTATTCTTTTTTTAGATATCATTACGGTCTTGCCATCTTATTTATCTGACCTGCTTTTATCGCGTCAACCCTCGCGGATCCTGAGCTCCTGCGGCAGCCGCCATTTCATTATTCCCAGGGTGAAGAGCACAAGCATATGGCGAGGCTGCATTCGGCCATGACGGTCCTCAACTATGGAATAGCCTGCCAGGCTCAAAACACACCTTTTGATTACTCTACGAGTCTTTTAACTCTTTGACTGGCAAAAACGTTAAATAACGTTTAGTAAAATCCTATGGAGGAGTGCCAAAGACGTTAAAAGACGTTTGTTTCAAAACAGAGGTGAAACTAACCATTTTCTATTGTTGATTACTCAAAAACGGAATAAGGTAGAAACAAACTTTTTTTTCTGATGAAAGATGAGAGTCCAATCATTCATTTGGTAGTATGTGTGTTTCCATAGTCCAAACACATAATTTTCTGTGGACTTTGAAAGATCAGTCAAAAGATCAGTCAAAATGCTTAAATCGGCTGGCACCCACGGCATCCCTTTTCTGAAAACGTCTGGCAGTCAAAGAGTTAAATCAAACTCGAGCTTAATACTTTGAAAAATTCTAATTCTAATTCTTAAAAAAAAAACGATTGTGATTGTCAACATGTTAGTAGAGCAAACTAAGAAAAGTACAGATATAGCAATGATGCTAAATGCTAATACTGAGTGCAAATTGGCTGAAGTTGTGACTGAGCAAGTTTGTACGACTTGACTTCCTGCTTGCTTGAACGTGCTTGCAGGGATGTGATTTTTCCGCTAATTCCCGGAATTCTGCTTTTTTTTTTATCTCCCCCCCCCAAAAAAAAATTCAGGTTTTTTTTTTAATATTAAGTAGTTCATTGTGTATGCACATGACTCCGACAGATAACATCTTCTGCTATAACAAAGACATTTGTGGTATGCTCTAATATGAGTTACTTTTCATTTGGTCATGATACAATTATTTGTTCATGAAATTTGAACTCTTCAACATTATTTACGTGTTAACTTAGTAATCACATGAGTTAGATATGATGATATTCTCAGTGATAGTTTTTAAAAGCAAAGGCAGTCCAATGTTTTTGAATGTGACTGATTTTGAGTTGACTAAAACTGCCATTTTATATGGGATAGTTCAATATGCATTGAAAATGTATGCTGTTGTTTTGTCTATTTCTTTGTCATGTGAGTGCATTGAAAGTACTTAAAAACACGGAAAACCCATGAGCTCCGGGGGGCTTTGGCCCCCTTGTCCCCCCACCAGGGCACTGCCCTGGACCTAGCTGGGTGCCAGCGGCCCCCAGACCCCCGGCTAAATTTTCAGATAATTTCACTTTGGTCAAATCACATCCCTGGTGCTTGAAATGTCACGTCTACTCCAAATTTTGCCACAATAACGTCACAGTTCAGACCCGAGACATCATATGTGCGCGGCTCCCACCTGCGCTAATGCAACGCCGGGTTGTTTGTCATACGGAGCTTTCCCGCATGTCGCAACGGCGGGGAAATGCCAGGCGAGGGCCCCGGCCGGCTGCCGGGAAAACATCAAAGCCGACAGAGTCGCCCGCCGATTGCTCGCATGCGTTGGTACACGCGGCGGGTGCGAGCTGGGAAAAAGGCCCCCCCGCTGCTGGCCGGGATAACGGCGCCGATGAGGTGTGTTGCAACTCGTCCTCAACTCATTTGGGACTTGCGTCATCATAGACTAAATTCTCACGCTTTAGTATTCATTTGGTTATTTGCAAGGACAAACAACAATGGCCACTTGGAATGCGATGAAATGAAAGTTGACGAGAAGCTGATGAAATGTTGTCAAATATTTGCCGGTGCATCGGCAAGTCTGACGCTATGAAACTCTACAAGATGTATCAAAACAAAAAATTTTATTATTATCCTGGCTTATATTTATGTATGCTAAAAAGTCAAAACTTTACGATAAAATGTACAGCAAGGGAAACTGTAGCGCTTAAACATTTCATATAAACAGAAATTATGTTCACCCCTTCAGGCCCGCATTTTTTCTGCTAGATTATTTTATTTTATTTTTGTTTTTTTTACTGATTTTGACTCTTTTCCCACATAAGAACAACATTGGGAAAAAATGTTGTGGGTCATCTCATGCTTTTGTTCTAGTGGATGCCAGGATAGTTTGGCTGTAACGTGTTGTAAATTTGCCAAGCTTATATGTAACATTTTTTAACATGAATATCTTGCAAATCAAATTGCGATTGTGATCGGTTCGTTAAGATCCAATCATGAAGCAAAAAGTCTTGACATCATTCAAATGATGCGTTTTATTGGTTTAGACACAAAAATATGTCATGTCCACCGCAATCATCGATGGGTCCGAAGGGGTTCAAACTTTAATTCTAAAATTATTACTAGATATTATAATACATTATAGTTTTGACTTGAAAATAAAATACAGATAAGAAAAAAAATTAAAGTGGCAAACATATTCAGTTAAAATGTACGTAAAAATGTACGGCATACTCACCTAGAAAATTCCCGTGGAAATTTTGAATGGAACTGCTGACTCTTGCAAGGGAAAGTGGCACTTGTAGTAGTACCTGAAGTAGTTGTAGTAGTTGTAGTAGTACTACTAGTAATAGCATAGCGTTCTATCTGTAATAGTACTTGTAGTAGTACTTATAATAGTATGTGTAGTAGTAGTAGTAGCATCAGTACTTGTTATAGTACTTGTATTAGTAGTAGTAGTATTAGTAGTGGTAGTACTTATATTAGTACTTGTAGTTATTGTAGTATTTGTAGTCATAATTGTAGTAGTAGCATTACTTGTAGTACCTTTAATAGATAGTACTTGTAATAGTAGTATTAGTAGTACTTGTAATAGTACATATAGTAGTGCATCTAGCAGTAGCAGTACTTGCAGCAGTACATGTAGTACTTGTATTAGTAGCAGTACTTATAGTAGTTGTGTAGTAGTAGTACTTATATTAGTACTTGTAGTAGTAGCAGTACTTGTAGTGCTTGGAATGTTTGTAGTATTTGTAGTCATAATTGTAGTAGTAGTAGGAGTACTTGTAGTAGTACCTGTAGTAGTTGTAGTAGTACTACTAGTAATAGCATAGCGTTCTATCTGTAATAGTACTTGTAGTAGTACTTATAATAGTATGTGTAGTAGTAGTAGTAGCATCAGTACTTGTTATAGTACTTGTATTAGTAGTAGTACTTATAGTAGTATTAGTAGTGGTAATACTTATATTAGTACTTGTAGTTATTGTAGTATTTGTAGTCATAATTGTAGTAGTAGCATTACTTGTAGTACCTTTAATAGATAGTACTTGTAATAGTAGTATTAGTAGTACTTGTAATAGTACATATAGTAGTGCATCTAGCAGTAGCAGTACTTGCAGCAGTACATGTAGTACTTGTATTAGTAGCAGTACTTATAGTAGTTGTGTAGTAGTAGTACTTATATTAGTACTTGTAGTAGTAGCAGTACTTGTAGTGCTTGGAATGTTTGTAGTATTTGTAGTCATAATTGTAGTAGTAGTAGGAGTACTTGTAGTAGTACCTGTAGTAGTTGTAGTAGTACTACTAGTAATAGCATAGCGTTCTATCTGTAATAGTACTTGTAGTAGTACTTATAATAGTATGTGTAGTAGTAGTAGTAGCATCAGTACTTGTTATAGTACTTGTATTAGTAGTAGTACTTATAGTAGTATTAGTAGTGGTAATACTTATATTAGTACTTGTAGTTATTGTAGTATTTGTAGTCATAATTGTAGTAGTAGCATTACTTGTAGTACCTTTAATAGATAGTACTTGTAATAGTAGTATTAGTAGTACTTGTAATAGTACATATAGTAGTGCATCTAGCAGTAGCAGTACTTGCAGCAGTGAATGTAGTACTTGTATTAGTAGCAGTACTTATAGTAGTTGTGTAGTAGTAGTACTTATATTAGTACTTGTAGTAGTAGCAGTACTTGTAGTGCTTGGAATGTTTGTAGTATTTGTAGTCATAATTGTAGTAGTAGTAGTAGTACTAGTAGTAGAAGTAGTTGTACTTGTATTAATAGTGGTACTATTAGCACTTGTTTTGTTTTTGTTTTGTTTTTTTTTTATTTTCAAGAGCTCAGTATTGTTCATTCGGTAATTTTACCGATTTGACACGTCATCATCATTGCTCTTTTTTATTTAATTTATTTATTTTTTAATTTGTATTTTGCGTTTGCATGTGTGCATGTGTGCGTGCGTGCGTGCGTGCGAGTGTGTACTCATTAGTTCGCCTAAAACCTATTAAAAATCCCATACCGTTCACCTAAAACGAATACTTCAGAATCCAGCTCGAGTCTATTAGCTGAACTGTTAGCACTCGTATTAGTAGTAATTGTAGTCGTAGTCGTACTTGTATTCGTGCTTATAATTGCGATCGTAGGCAAACCTTGACCTCCATGCTTGTTATTGATCCTCCCACTTTTGTGTTAGATGTCGGATACTGATCATTTCCTCATGTAAGTCTTCCACGTGAATACGAAACAAGCGCGGGTGCGGGATAGATCCCGACGCCGCAGCTCAGGAAATCAATTCAACTTTTAAAGATGCATCCAAATCCATCTGAAAAATGGATTCCGTGAATGTGCAAAAGAAGAAATGGTGGTGCTGGGAGCGTTTCCACTGCTTGCGTCCCAGTAATGAAAGTCTTCATTTTTGTCATCAGCCTGGCACTCCATCTCTCACGCTCACGCTCTCGCTCGCGCTCGCGCTCTCGCTCGCTACAGCCTAAATCACAGTCGGGCGTCACGTCTCGGCTGTTATTAGGAGCCGGAGCGTTTACCCATCATGCATCACGCCGCGTCTCAATCCCGTCATGAAGCTTTTGGCAGGGAATTTTAATGCGGGATTCTTTGATCTCATCTCATGTTTTTTAATATTATCACCAGGGATTGAACGTGCGCGAATCTTACGGTACGGAACATTGAGTGCGGCTCCGGAGGTGTGCGGAATTCCCACGTAAACATATTAGCTAAGGGCCAGGAAATGTAATTGCCTCCGTAAACAAACACAGTGCAGCTGAGCCTCCGGAGATGGACGTTGTGGCTAGCGAAATGCTATTGTTGTTGTTTCTCACTACATGAACAAGCGATTACTGTTGCGCTTGTCTATGTCCTTCATTCACACGCGAAACAGAAAAGCTTCTTGCAAGCCAACAAATGGACAGATAAACAAATCACATGCGGGAATTAAGATATCTACTATAGAGGACCAAAACTGCCAACATTTAAAATAAATAAAACAATCGATACAAGTGAAAATAGAAAAATATATAAAAAATATAATCCACAAATTTTATACAAATGGAAATAAAAACAACAAAATATTTACGCCATAAATAAATACAAATGAAAAAAATAAAAACTAGATTTAAAAAAATAAATGTAAACATAAAAATAATTTTGGAAATAAAACGTTCTGCTCTCACATTTATTTATTTCATGCTGCAGACACTCTGTCAAGATGAAATGTGATTCAAATGAGGGGGCGGTCCTAAGCATGTGTTGAGTTTGGCTCCGCCGTTTATTTAGTCATTTATTTTTAATTTGGGCAGTTTTGGTCCTCCATAATCTACAGGTATCTCTGCCGAATAAGATTGTTTATTCTTGAACAAATCCACTCTATTATTCCTCTATTTTGCTGCTTTTTCTACTTAGCTCTTTAGAAGGGGTGTTCCACAAGGCTCAATTTAAGAGCCTTTTTTTTTTTATTAGGTTGGATGGACGGGCCAAGTGACAGAAAGCCAGGCAGATCTTTCAATCGACTGATAGATTGGTTTACGATCTCAAGATGGGATCAGGGTTCAAGGTTGAGGTTTCAAGTCTGGTTTAGGATTTGAAGTTAGGGTTTCAAACCTCTTAAAGGGTCTTTGAGCCCAAACCACTAAACCAAGCTTAATTTAGGGTTTCAGGCAAACGTAATTAGATTACATTACATTACTTTTCTGTCTAGAAGTGACGTTCCCCAAAGCTCAATATTAGAGCCTCATATTTTTTTCCCCTGGACGGACCAAGCAACTAACGGATGGACGGACAGATTTTTCGATTGATTAATAAATTGGTTTACGGTTTCAAGATAGGGTTAGCGTGTCATGTCACAGTTAGGGTTTCAAGTCTGGGTTAGGATTTGAAGTTAGGGTTTCAAACCTCTTAAAGAGTCTTTGAGCCCAAACCACTAAACCAAGCTTAATTTAGGGTTTCAGGCAAACATAATTAGATTACATTACATTACTTTTCTGTCTAGAAGTGACGTTCCCCAAAGCTCAATATTAGAGCCTCATATTTTTTCCCCCTGGACGGACCAAGCAACTAACGGATGGACGGACAGATTTTTGGATTGATTAATAGATTGGTTTACGGTTTCAAGATAGGGTTAGAGTGTCATGTCACAGTTAGGGTTTCAAGTCTGGGTTAGGATTTGAAGTTAGGGTTTCAAACCTGGGTTTTATAAGAAGGTATTTAGACAAAAGTAGCAGGCCCGAAACCCTCAAGCTTGATTTAGAGTTTCGGCCTACATTTCCATGCTAGAGTTCAGGTTTCAACCCTGGTTTACGATTTCAAGTTAGTGTATGGTTTGAGAACTGGGTTCCGATTTCAAAGTAGGATTTCCATAATTTGTGTTTCAAATTCATCTTTTTTGCCCAGGGTTAGGGTTTCAAAGCGAATTCTTATCATATATCATGACTATTTAATTGAGATGTTTTAGGATCATATCAGCTGGCGTACCTAATGAAGTGACCAGTGAGGTGCGTGCTGAAACAATCTCTCCAATGCAGTAGCTGTGCTGAGAGAAAGTCAATACGCTGAACCAAAGCAAACAGAAACGTTATCACCTCGTAAAGCACAGCATGTGAAACCAGCGCACACACGCACACTCGTCTACGTGTGTGTGTGCGTGCAATGCCGAGACGTGATGAGCGCACCATCCGAATGGCCCGCAGCGTTGTGAGCGTGAATTAACTCGTCCGCGCTGGCTCGGTCCACACGCCTGAGGAGACAACTTGATCTTTTTTTTTTTCTTTCTTTTTGACACACCATCCAAATGACCTGTTTTATTTTTATACTCACTGACACACACACACGCACACACACACACACACACACACTTGGAGGTCTTAAAGTGACAAGCGTGGAAACACTTGGGCTCATTACAGAAAGCTTTACATCAAGCACGATGACGACTTAATGAGCACGCTCGGGTTATTATGTTCACATCAGAGAAAATTTCGCCTTGAGGTTTAAAAGCGCATTCAAAGCAACAGGTGGCGCTATACACACCCTCACTGTATTAAAGTCCATCAGAACGTCATAAGTGGAAAAGACATCATGGTTTAAGTGGGAATCAAATGTGCTCAACTAAGATAATGATTACGCAGTTTGACTTAAAGCTGCCCTATGGAGCAATTTGCCCCAAAATATACTGTATTTAACTCTTTGACTGCCAGACGTTTTCAGAAACGGGTTGTCGCCAGTGCCAGCTGATTTAAGCATTTTGACTGATCTTTCAAGGTCCACAGAAAATGTTGTGTTTGGACTATGGAAACACACATACTACCAAATGAAAGATTGGACCCTCATCTTTCATCAGAAAAAAAAAGTTTGTTTCTACCTTATTCCGTTTTTCAGTAATAAACAATAGAAAATGGTTAGTTTCACCTCTGTTTTGAAACAAACGTCTTTTAACGTCTTTGGCACTCCTCCATAGGATTTTACTAAACGTTATTTAACGTTTTTGGCAGTCAAATAGTTAAAAAAGGCTTTTTAGACTCAAATAACTTTGAATTAGCAGAGGAACACTTTAGCTGTTCACGGCGGCTACTCCTGCAAGCCTCGAGCCGATAGTTTGCAGATTGTGGATTTGGGTTTGAACTTCCCACCGTCTGTTTGTGGATGTGACGTCATGCGCGCGTTGTGTACACGGGAGCGTGCAGTTTCGTTTTTGGGCCACATGTGGCAGTGGTGGTTCAAAATTCAATTACTTGCATTGAGCAGTTGTTAAAAAAAAAATTCAATTGTCTATGATGTTTTTTTTTGACCAAAATTAATTTATTTTATGCATTTTTTTAACTCATTCACTGCCATTATTGGCTAGACGTCCAAAATTCATTTGAACTATTTCTATTAGTTTCCCATTTTTGCTACTTATGTTAACAAGAGTATGAAAACCTAGAAAAAAATATATTGTACATTTAGAACAGATATAAAATTTTTGATTAATCGTGAGTTAACTATTGAAGTCAAGCGATTAATTACAATTTAAAAATTGAATCGTCTGACGCCCCTAATTTTTTAAAATCATTTCTTTCTTTTTTTAATTAGGGGCTTCAGGCGATATTTTTTTTTTATTGTAATTAATCACATGACTTCACTAGTTAACTCAAGATTAATCACATATTTTATATCTGTTCTAAATGTGCAATATTTTTTTCTCTAGGTTTTCATACTCTTGTTAAAAAAAAAGTGGGAAAAAATGTGAAACTAATAGAAATAGTTCAAATGAATTTTTGACGTCTATGGCCGTCAATGGCAGTGAATGAGTTAATTAATTTAATTATTTTAATTAATTTAAGAATTTTTTTTTTCTTCTTTGATGTACCCTTGGTTACAGGCCACAGAAAAAAAATCTTCTTTTTTCCTTGATGACTCGTTTTACCTCTCTCACACACACATATATATATATATATATATATATATATATATATATGTGTGTGTGTGTGTTTGCCCTTTAACTCTTTAACTGCCAAAAACGTTAAATAACGTTTAGTAAAATCCTAGGGAGGAGTGCCAAAGACGTTAAAAGATGTTTGTTTCAAAACAGAGGTGAAACTAACCATTTTCTATTGTTGATTACTGAAAAACGGAATAAGGTAGAAACAAACTATTTTTTTCTGATGAAAGATGAGAGTCCAATCTTTCATTTGGTAGTACGTGTGTTCCCATAGTCCAAACACAACATTTTCTGTGGACCTTGAAAGATCACTCAAAATGCTTAAATCGGCTGGCACCCTTTTCTCAAAAACGTCTGGCAGTCAAAGAGTTAAATGTAAAAATAAATAGCAAAAGTGAACTGAATGAAATAAAAAAGTGCAGCTATTGAGCTAATTAAGGTGCAAAGTAGTTAACTTTCTGTCATTTGATGTTTCATGAAAAGCAAGTTGAACGTCCTTTTGTGCGTTGGCGCGGAATTCCTGGCGAAAGGTAGTAAAGCTTATCCACAATGCGCCACATGCACGGCGGCTTCCAGGCAGGATTTCCCGCTGTAAGACGCAATTTGCCACCGCTGACTGATGTGCCGCCCGGCGCCCGACCCGGGAGCTGTCAATCAAAGTGACGAGCTGTCGCGCCAGCGGCGATGACTCGTCATTAGACGGCATTGACGAGACCTGCTTTGTGCTTCTCTTTTCTCCCGCGTCATCGTCCCCCAATAACGCTGTCGGGAAAAGCGGCGTGACTGCACACAGCCAGGAAGTTGCTGCATGTTGCTAGCCAGCTAGCATGCTAATTGAACCTTGACCCCTGTTCATTTGCTGCAGATTTTGAACTGATCAGCTTTTTTACAGTTTATGGTTAACCTCTGTTTCTTGCGGGTGAAACGGTACATTCCAGACCTACACGTAATTGGTGAATATCCGCGATATACAGAGACAATCTAAAAAAAAGTTTTTTTAAAAAGTGGTAAACATAACTCTTCGACTGCCAGACGTTTTCAGAAAAGGGATGCCGTGGGTGCCAGCCGATTTAAGCATTTTGACTGATCTTTCAAGGTCAACAGAAGATTATGTGTTTGGACTATGGAAACACACATACTACCAAATGAAAGATTGGACTCTCATCTTTCATCAGAAAAAAAAAGTTGTTTCTACCTTATTCCGTTTTTCAGTAATCAACAATAGAAAATGGTTAGTTTCACCTCTGTTTTGAAACAAACGTCTTTTAACGTCTTTGGCACTCCTCCATAGGATTTTACTAAACGTTATTTAACGTTTTTGGCAGTCAAAGAGATAACTGTTCTAGGGCTGCAATGGAGTAATTGTGCGGTTCCCATTCATTTTAATTAGAAACATTGTCAGGTTTAAGAGGTGCCATTGTATTTTCCGCTTCCAGTTTACTGTAAAACGTAACACAAAAGCAAACAAAACATTGTTTTTTTTTAAACACCATGTCTGAATAAACCGAAGTAAAAGAAAAAAACTTGCATGATAAACTCTTTGACTGCCAAAAACGTTAAATAACGTTTAGTAAAATCCTATGGAGGAGTGCCAAAGACGTTAAAAGACGTTTATTTTTTTCAAAACTGAGGTGAAACTAACCATTTTCTATTGTTGATTACTGAAAAACGGAATAAGGTAGAAACAAACTTTTTTTTCTGATGAAAGATGAGAGTACAATCTTTCATTTGGTAGTATGTGTGTTTCCATAGTCCAAACACAACATTTTCTGTGGACCTTGAAAGATCAGTCAAAATGCTTAAATCGGCTGGCACTGACAGCATCCCTTTTCTGAAAACGTCTGGCAGTCAAAGAGTTAAAGACCAAAATGTTCACTCAAACAAAAGTCTGCTAGCTTAATGCTAACATATAATGCAAAACACCATAGACTAGCTAACGCAAATTAGCATAGAGGTTATGGTAGTTCTAAACATTCAAACAACAGCTCCTTTGACGCGCACACACAACGGAAGGAGACATTTAACATGACATATTTAAACATCAAAATGTTCAACCAAACTCTACAACTACTTGACACCAGTCTGATATATCGCATTTTATGCAAAATCGGTGATTGACTGTAATGTCTAAATTTGCCCGATCGATCAATGATGTCATTGATCGGCTCCGCAAAATAAGACATTACTTGTTATATTCACTGTTCATCAGTGTGTTTTGAAATTTTCTAGCCCCCCCCCCCCCCCCATGTATTTCAGTTGGCATCATTTATACTGTACTGTTTTTCGCTATTCGTACCTTCCCCCGCAAATGGCCGCCATCAACTGTAGCATAAATATAAAAGTTGTTTAAAAAGACATATTGCGTCACCTTCTGATCAAACCGTTGATGGATTATCATATTTATCAAACTCGTTGATGGGCTGAAAAATCCTGATCATGTAAAGCAGGCGTGGGCAATTCCGATCCTCAAGGGACTCACGTGATTCCAACAAACGGGATTGTTATCAGACTTAAGCTGAGCTTGCTGATGAGCTGCTCATATGAATCAGGTGTGATAGAGAAGGGAAACATCCAAAACCTGCAGGACTTTAGCCCTCGAGGACCGACTTTGCTCTCCCCTGGTGTAAAACTGCGTATAACATTAATTATTTCTGCTTTGACCATCTCTGCTTCTTACTGCCTTTTCGTATATTTGGGTTTGATAACATGTTTTTTTATACTGATACCAGTACAAGTCTTTCAGTACACACCAATATTGAGTAGCGATACTTCTGATTTATAAAAAATTCATTTAGGTCATTTGCTCCCAAAAACGTATAAATACGTTCTATTTTAAAGATTACCGTGCGTCCAAAGATGTTTCCCTTCGAGAACCCAGCTGATATATGATCCGCTCATCACCGAGCTCTGCATAAGCTTGCTAACGATCCTGTTGATTGGAATCAGCTGCGTTGCAGCAGGGAAACCTCCGAAACCTGCAGGACGCCGGCGGCCCTTGAGGACCGAGTTTGCCCACCACTGTGCTGGAGGATACAAAAAGCTTTGATGCAGCCTCTGAACTGAAGAGAACACGTAAAGCAATGGAAGTTATTACCAAAACGGCCAGCAGGTGGCAGCAGAGTATAAGAGATCAACCAAGGCCATGTTGCAAAAAGCTCTTTCCAATATGTTCAATTGTTGCTGGTTTAAAATGTTCAATTATTTGCTTTGATGTTTTGATTAAAGGCATCTTTTTCTGGCCCGGGCGTCCAGTCACGGCGTGTTTCTGCACCGCAGGTGCGCGCTCCCGCCGTTGCAGACGCACCTGGCAGATGGACCCTCATCCACGCCAGAAGCCAGACGCGCTCGGATCGCAGGCGTCGCCTGACATTTAGCAGGCGGGAGGTTTTGCCTGCTTTTGGTAACGGATGAAGCATCTTGGTGATTTATTTTTTTTTTTTGGGAATGTTGTTGAGTAACAGCTGAAAGCGAGTGCGACCGCTTCCAAGCCCGCGTGGTCGTCTGTGTTTTATTTCATCGACGTCATTTGCATATTTCCGCTGAATTAAGCATGTTGTCGTCCAAAGGGAAATCTTTTACGAGGCCAGAAATCTGCGGTCTGCGCCAACGCGGAGATTGACTGCAGGTCCGTTCTGTTGTGATGGGACGACGCAAATCAATTGCTTTCGTCTTCCGTCAATGTCTCGACTGCCGTACGAGCATTCAGTAAACAGTAAAACAAACAAACAAGCAAGCAAGCAGCATGTTGTTGCTGTTGAGGATTTTGACGGATCTTTCAAGACTTACACAATATTGTGTTCGGCTACCAAAAGAAAGAGTCCAGGCACTCCTTCTTTTTCCACCAGAAAACAAAGTTGTTAAGTTCTTTAGTTATCAGCAGTACAAGATGACGTTTGGTTTCCGACTAATAAGCCGAGCACACGCTTTTGTTATGAAGAAGCATTTGGCTTTGATGCTTGCATGTTTTGCTTTTGGGACACCTCCGAAGTATAAAATATCAAAAACAAGACCGAGGAAAGGCTTTTGATTATTTTAGGGGTGTCAAAAGGAGTATGTTAATATTGAGTTCATTTAAAGTTCCTTTCTATGCTACTCATTTTTTTATGAGCGCCCCCTTACTGGGGGAATTCCAGCCATGACGCAGCAGGCACGTCCACGTCAAAATTAAGCACTAATAAATGTAATGCATATATTTGTGGGGACTTGGGGTCAAGTTGTATTTTGCAATTTAAAAAATGTGCAGAATAAACACAAGTGACTTCATGTTAAAGATGAGATAGCTCTTCATATGAAAAGAAAAATGCATTCCTTCAACTGCAAGTATGCCACCTAGTGGCAGAAAAACAACCTCAACACAAATCAATATCACACCTGATTTATATAGTACATCTTTTTAACTTCAACTCATTTTGATGAATTATGAAATGACTTTATCATTGAGCCATATTTCTATTAGAATAACATTTTTCCACTTTAATGTTAGAGTATACAAACATAGGGGGGGAAATTAATGTACATTTGGAATAGATATAAAATTTGCACTATTGAAGTCATGCGATTAATTATGATTAAGAATTGTAATTGCCTGACGCCCCTGCTTTGTTTACATTTATATACAACTAAGTCACATACCGAGAATGACACCGACTCACCGCATGGCGCCATTTGGCATTTTTTTACATGACATTTGCCATTTACTCTATAAAACTTTTCTCACAATCGTGACATACTCTTTCTACTACATACCGCGACATATTCCATATTTTCACACTCTGACTTGCATATTTGTTTTCATAGTGCGACTGAGCCTGCGACTTATACTTAGTTTTGACTTACATATTTGAAAATGAGCGGTCGGCAACCCAAATCCCTGTTCGCTAATCATGTCGACTTTCTTCTAATACTACTTTATTATTACGGCTGGCAAACACCTTTGGTGCATTACCACCGGTGGCCAGAAGGTGGCAGGAATGCACCAAAGGTGTTTGAAAGCTGCTAAAAGAGAGTAGAAGAAGAAGCAAAAGAAGAAGACAGAAAAGAGGAGGAAGAAGGAAAAGAAGAAGCAAAAGAAGGAAAAAGAAGAAGCGTGCTAAAGAAGGTGAGAGTAATGAACCAAAAGTATTAACTTATTCCGAAGTGTCCACTATTAGCTTTCAAGTAAGGAAAAAGGCCAAAGGGAAAAAAATCCATGCAAAGTTGAACCCTTTGAGATAATTTCATATGAGAAATGTCAACTTCGTGGGTGACATCAACGATATTTCATAACTCGGAAGTTTTGTCTTTTCTCGGTGGCTTTGAGGTGTGAAAACATTGCAGAAAAGAAAAGCAGAACGTAGCAAATTGAGCTGTCGGGACGCACGCCAACCGTTGAAAGTCCGACCTTGTCATCAAAACACAAAAATAATGTCTTTGTCTTGTGTCTGGATTGTGCGGCACAGACTGAAAAGTAGCGACGGTTTGAAGTGAGTCTTGAGAGGTTACGTAACGAACTGGAGCAGGACGGAACAAGAAAAGCGGCAGCAGCCCCCCAAAAAAGGGGCCAAGTGAAGCCAAAGCGAGTGCGAACGTGTTGCCAAAGTCGTCACGTGACTTTGTGGTCTTCTGCCAAAAAACTGCGCTGGGGCTGCTGGCCTGCAGACGTTTGGCCGGGCAGGAGTTCAGAACATCCGAGAACAAATACGGGACGTCAACATGCGCAAGATTTTCATTGATGCGCTTGACAAATTGTGAGACAAAAACTTTCTGGATGGACAAGTTGCAATTGCGTCACGCGCGTTACGCTTACGGTCAATATGACGTGTCAACATATGCACTCTTAGCTTATTTATTGTTATTATTATCAGCTTACATGCATTGTTACCTTTTGTCCTTCCTTGCTTCCTTTTATTTTAACTGCCTTCCCCCTTGACCTTTTTGTCCTCTTGACCCTTTACCTGCTTCACTCCTTCCGTTCCTCTTTCCTTCCTTCTTTCCTAACCACCTCCCGACTTCCCGACTTCCCTCCATGCTTTCATCTTTTCTTCCTAGCATCCTTCCCTCCTTTTTCCTTCCTTTGACATTCCCTTTTCACTTCTTTCTTTCTTTATCCTTCCTTCCATCTTTCCTAAATACCTTTGTCCTTTCCCTCCTTTCTTTCCTTACCTTCCTTCCATCCTTCCCTCCCCTACTTTCTTTCTTTTGTGCTTCCCTTTACTTCTCCCTACCTTCCCTCCATCATTTCCTCCTTCCTTCCTTCCTTACTGATTTGCCTCCCTCCTTCAATTCTTCCTCCAGTCCTCGTTTTTTTCCTTCCAGTCTTCCTTCCATCCTACATACCTCCTATCAACCTTCTCTTACCTCTGTCCATTCTCCCTTCCTTTCCTCCTTCCTGTCTTCCAACCTAACTTTCCTTCTTTCTCCTTCTTCTCCTTGCTCCTTCCTTCCCTTCCATCACTCTTTCCCTCTTCTCCTCAACCCCTGCTTTGCTTCTTTGTGTCCGTCCTTTTTTTACTCCTTCCTTCCTTGCTTCCTTCGTTTCTTCTTTCTCTTCCCTCTAACCTATCTTTCCTTTCTCCCTACCTCCCCATCCTCCTTCCCCTTCATGTGTTCCTTCCCTAATTTCCTAATTGCTTCCCCTTTGTCTTCTTCCTTCCTACATTCCTCCCTAGCTTCCCTCCCTTCTTCCTTACTTCCCTCCCTCCTACCTTCCTTCCTTTTCTCCCTCCTCCTCAACCTGTCCTCCTCATTCTTTCTCCTACCTCGCTTCCTTCTCTCCCTCCCTCCTTTCCTCCTCCCAACCTACATTCCGACCTTGCATGCTGCCTTCAATTCGAGGTGAAGGTATTCACCCGAGAGGCGTTTCTCCAGAAGTTCTTCTGAGGTCTTCTGAGTCGCTGCTACATGATTGGACGTTTGCCACGCAGCATCCCAGAATGTTCTTTCACTTTGCTGCTGATTTACAATCTCAGCTTCATGTGTGAGAGTCTGGCTGAAAGAACAACATTTCAATCCAAGCCATCCAAACACATGCAACCAATAAAAAGTCTGGGTTTTATTTTCTTCTTTGACTTTGAGCTCATTTGGCTGCATTGTTTTTTGTTTCTCGTAGTGTGTGTTTGTGGGCGTGCGCGTTTTCGTGTGTACTTGGCCGAGTGTCAGGCCATGACTTCATGAGAAGCAGGCGAGCACAACAAACTCTCCTCAGACGTGCTCCTGCTGGCCCGCCACCGGAGCTCCTCGTGTCCTGTTTTGACCCGCCCGTCGAACACGCCGCTTCACTCTGCCGAGTCTTCATCGCCGTTCTCGATCGGATCCAGACATGTTGGATGTGTGATTGCAGCTTTGTGGGAGGACTAAGGTGAACTCCCCAAAAAAATTCTCAGAACACTTGAATTGTATCACTACAAAAAAAATCGACATTTTCCCTTTATGCAGGTTCCCCAAAAATACGTATTTTCTCCACTTTTCCACTTCTTGTTGGTGTCCCAACACTTTCGTACAACTTATACAAATCTATACAAATTCCAAAAGGTGATGCAATACTTTTTACCAAACTTTTCAGTGTCACTTATTAACTCTTTGACTGCCAAAAACGTTAAATAACGTTTAGTAAAATCCTAGGGAGGAGTGCCAAAGACGTTAAAAAACGTTTGTTTCAAAATAGAGGCGAAACTAACCATTTTCTATTGTTGATTACTGAAAAACAGAATAAGGTAGAAACAAACTTTTTTTTTCTGATGAAAGATGAGAGTCCAATCTTTCATTTGGTAGTATGTGTGTTTCCATAGTCCAAACACATAATATTCTGTGGACCTTGAAAGATCAGTCAAAATGCTTAAATCGGCTGGCACCCACGGCATCCCGTTTCTGAAAACGTCTGGCAGTCAAAGAGTTAACTCTCTCAATACACATGATGTACGTCATAAGCTTCTTCTTCTTTTTATGCAAGAGTGTCCAGGAGGGTCTGACGCAGCTTCTGACTGAAGGATTAGGCTTGACTGCAATGTTATATAAAAGAAACGGCCAGCAGGTGGCAGCAACTATAAGATCAGCCATTATCTCGCAAGGATCTTGTTGTAGAAGAAGAGAAGCCGGAGGCGTAGATTGCGACCGGGAGTGCCGTCTGTCACTGGGGACGGAGAAATCCAGGCTTTCCGAAACAATGAACCACTTTCGAGAGAATTGCCCGAAAACGATGCACTGCCTCGACGCATTTGCATTCGTTTAGCCCGTCATGTGGACGACTGGACACTGCGGCAGAGCTGCAGTTAGACCAGTCAGTTGTTTATTTTCATGTGCAATAAACTGTTATCTTGTATCAAAAGCACTTTTTGGAACGTTGTGCTTGAAATGTTTGTTTTACCTTTTCCATGTTTTTTTTTCCCTCAGGAATTGGAATTTCGAAAAAAAAAAAAACTTGGCTTTGTTCTAACGCTGATAACTAAGGAAAAGAAAAAGATAGAAATGCACTTCTTTTTCTCATGAAAGAAGAGGCGTATGTTCCATGTTTATATAGCGATAGAACACAATATTCTGTAGGCCTTGCAAGATCAGTCAAAACCCAGTAAAACGGCTGCCATTGAAGGGGTTGCTCCAATTAAAATGAGTTAACAGTGTCCCAATATTTTTGGTTCCAAACGCCCGTTTCCTGTTTTCCCTGTAAATGTCCCAATACTTTCATCCACATTGCCCTGACTTTTCATTTCTTGTGCACACACTTTTGTCCAAATTCTGCATCTTCATCACGTTTGACTTCTTGAACTTGTCCCAATACTTTTGTCCACATTCTTTTTTTTCCCACCACTTTTCACTTCCGGTGCACAAACGTTTGTTCAAATTCTGTCTTCATAGCTTTTCATTTATTGCAGGTCCCCCAAAAATTGTGTCCAATTTCATTTATTTTCCTTTCCTGTACCAATACTTTTGTGCAAGTTCATATTTTTCCCTTCCTGTATGTGTCCCAATACTTTTGTGCACATAACCTTCACTTTCCATTTTTTGTGCTGCTGTATACAATAATTGTCCAAGTTCTTTTTTTTTTTTTCTTTTTTTTTCACAGGAGAGCTCAGTATTGTTCATTCGATTTGACATCATCATTGCTCTCCTTTTTTTTTTTTTTTTTTTTAAAAATCCAACAAATCAATTAAAAAAATTTAATAAATGTTTTTTTTTGTTTGTTTTTTTTTTTTTTTTTAAATACATATATATATATATATATATATATATATATATATATATATATATATATATATATATATATTATAATATAATAATATATATTATATGTTTGTGTATATTATGTATGTATAATTGTCCAAGTTCTACTTTCAACTTCCTTTAGGTGTCCCAATACTTGTGTTCAATTTCATATATTTTTTCCGCTTCATTCAGATGTCTTGTTACATTTGTCTAATTTGTATTTCCACTTCCTGTATGTGTCCCAATACTTTTGTCCAAACTCAACATGAATGTCAATGTAAGCTATCATTTGCTCATCCACTGTGTTGACAAATTGTGTTTGCCTTCACTTGTTCCCGCATCCATTTAACAGATGATTGGCTTCTCCAGGATCAATCGGCTTGTTAGTGCGCGTGTGTGTGTTATGTGTGTGTGCAGTCGTCAACCAGATGTGAGGACAGCTTGTCACTCATCCATTTTGATTGGACGGCGGCCCGTTTTGTGATTGTAAGTGATTAGTTAGTGTGTGGGAATCCATTCGGAATAATTTGCCGCTTTGGCTTTTGGCGTCTGTCGTGTGACAGACGAAGGCAGCGGTAGCGAGCGATAGCGAGCGGTCGCTCCTTTGAAGCGTGCCACCCCATGCGAGCGACAGACGGCCGCCCGCTCGGCGCCTGGCCGCGAAATAGCGGGAGCAGGAAAATGAATGTTCCGGCGCGGGTGCGTGACCGGAATGCTAATTAGCGCTCATTGACGCTGATCAGTTGGAAATTGACATCTGATTGGATCTCAGCATCCTTCAAATGAAATTAATTTTCTTCATAAAAATCTGATTTCTTACTTCATTTTTTTGCTTGTTTGTTTGTTTGTTTGTTTGTTTTGCTAATTGAAACGCCAAACAAAAAAGGGCATTTTCCAAAAACAAGCTTTGCCCTTTGCATTTTTTTTCCTCTTCTGGAATTTCTGCTGCTACTTAACTGGCTTTGAAATTTGTCTTCAAATATCTGTTGTGTAAAAGGCTATAGCTATCGCATTAGCCCGTCTATGGCATTTGCATTGTGTGTTAGCATTAAGCTAAATGGATTAAGGCAAAACTGCTTATTTTTTTACTCACAAAATGTATATATTTTATGTTGAGTTAGACGGTAAACTTTTTGGCAAGAAACAACTTGAAGACTTTTTGGGGAAATAATTGTTTACTTTTTGCTTACTTGTTTAATTATTTAAAAACTGATTGTCAATGTTTTCAACAATGTATTATCACGTTGTAGTCCTATTTTTTATTTTATTATTATGAAATAATTAGAACTTTGTTGTGTTGAGATTAAGGTTGTCTCTGTTGAGTGTTATTGTATTTTATTTGTTTTGTTTTTTTATTTGTTTTTTCTTTTCTTGACAGGATCTTTGTGCAGTTTGTCACTTTTTTACTCGAGACTGCCACCTGTGGCCTAAAGCGTAACTGCAGCATCTGTGTCAGGCTTGTGAGTACGTGCACGATCTTAAAGCGACGGCCGCCGTTGACAAACGAAGACATGACTTCAAATGAGGTAAGAAAAACGCCGCCCATCCCCTCCCCAAAGAAATTGTGGAGTGTGCAGGGACACTAAAAGCTGACTTGAAAAAGTCAAAGGTCAGGTCTGTATTTCTATGCTTCCTGTAGAAATTGATGCGAGTTAATGTTGGGGGTAATTTAGAGGATGAATGCAAATTTCAGATTAAAAAGGGATTTTATTTGAAGGCCATCTTGCCTATCCTTAACCTCAATGCAATGTCGTCAAAGCTGCATGTTAGCAATGTTCAAATCACTTTTTTGATTTTGAAGGCTATCATGAGCCAATAAATCTATTTTTTTTTACCCAAATAAATTGTTTCAAGCACAGCGGTCAAAGAGAACCAATGAGCCCATGTAGCACAAACAAAAGCCATTGGCTCCCGCACTCGCTACATCAAACATTGACACAGACACAAACACAAAATATACAATCACACACATTCCCAAAATAACAACTCTCGAGAGTACGCACCCAGTTGTGACTCATAAAGTACACAAAACAAGACTGACCAAAAGTTAGCGGTGTGGCGTGGCTAATGCTACGTTGACGACGACCGTGACTCACAAACGCCAAAACACGCGCGTTGCTGTTGTTGAGGGCGGCCGGCGAACGCGCGGTGGGTTGTCGCCGGGCGAAGGTCGTCCTGTAATTTGTGCTTGGTGATTGATGGCTTTGGCGGGGACGTCACTCACTCCTGATGTTGTTTCTTGACACAAAGTCAGTCACATGTCAGAAGGCTAACATGCCTTTGTAGCATTTAGCCTGAAAGGTAGAAGCAAGCGCGCGTACTCGTCAATGTCGTGTAGGACAAGCTGAAAAGAACCCCTTCAAAGCAAAATGCCAGACTTCCTGTGTCTTACCAGGCATGATTTTTGAAGACTGTTTTGTGGGTCTACTCATAGACATGCCCGCCAAATGTCACATTGCTAAGTGAAACTGATTTCCAGGGCTTCATTTTCCAAAAGGAAATCCGCAGACAAGGCTCCCAGGACATTGCCCCTAAAATGTCCACTTCAAAGCAAATTGGCAGGCTTCCTGTGTCTTACCGGCCATTGTTTCTGGAGACTTTTTTTGTGAATCTACTCATTATAGACATGCCCACCAAATGTCACATTGCTAAGTGAAACTGGATTCCAGGACTTAATTGTTTTAAGAAATCCACTGACAAGCATCCCCTGGACATTGCCCCTAAAAGGTCCACTTCAAAACAAAATGGCAGACTTTCTTTGTCTTTACGGGCATAGCTTCTTGAGAGCTTTTTGTGGGTCTACTCATTATAGACAAGTTTACCAAATTACAAGGTGCTAAGTAAAACGGGCTTTATGGTCTGAATTTTCAAAAAGAAATCCAGGAGGTAAGGATTACGGGCAAATGTCCACTTCAAAACAAAATGGCCGACTTACTGTGTCTTTATTCTTTTTTTCGGGGGGGGGGGGTGTCCACCCACACGTGATCGACATGCCAACCAAATGAAGCTGGCATTAGCCTGAACATTGATGACCTTCTTCTGGACTCCATTCATTCATTCCACATTTTCTTTTTGTGTGTAATCGAGACTTCCTCAAGCGGTGGTCACGAGTCTTCAGCGTCAAAGACAAAGATGACATGGCAGAATGGAGCGCTCCTTCCTGTCACTTCCTGTCGCCCTCGTAGCCATGCCGACCAAACGCTGGTGTGTTTTCCCCTCTTGAGCACGTGCTGAACATGTGTTAGCCCCCAGCTGTGGACGTTCTTTCAGCTTGTTTTGTGTTTTGTTGTTGACGGCAAACAGTCATGTTGACTGCAGGACGATTGCCAAATGGTCTCTCAACGTCAATCGCTTTGGTTGTTGGATGGCTGGTTGGTTTAGTTTGTTGGTTGCTAGGTTGTATTACTGTAGATTGTGGGTGGGTTGGTCGGTTTAAAGTGTTAGTTTTAGATATGCTTGGTCTTAGGGTTGTTTGAATGGTCGGTTTTGTTCTTTGGTTGGTTGAGTTTGTTATTTAGCTGGTTTAGGTCAATTTGGTCAGTTAACTGGTGGGTTAAAGGTGATTGTTGGTTTGTTTGGTTTATTAATTGTCTGGCTATTTTTTGTCGATTAGTTTAGCTGGTCGATGGGTTGGTTTATATAGATTGTTGGTTTAGTTAATGTCGCTCAGTTGGGTGAAGAGTTGTTTTGTTTAGCTAGTTGATTAGTGGTTCAATGAATTGGTTAAGTTTTGTTGTTTTGTGTATTTTGTTTCCTGGTTGGTAAAGATCATTGGTTGTTTGATTGAGTTTGTTTTTTATTGAATTGGTTGGTTTGCTTTTGACTGTTGGTTGGTTTGTTCAGTGGGTGGGTTGGCTTTATTGTCGGTTGGTTTACTTCATTAGTTTGCTTAGATCGGTTGATTGACTTTGTTTTATTGGTTGGATAAGTTTCTTGGTTAGAGGTTGGTTGGCATTGTTTTTTCGGGGGGTTGGTTGGTTTAATGGTTTAATTTGTCAGTTGCTAGTTTGGTTTAGATCAGTGATTTTCAACTAGGTTGTAATCTAATTTGATCCCATAAGCTGATAGGATACACGAAAACACAAACCAAAATCAGCCAGCAGGTGGTTAACGGCAAAACCGAAACCGCAGAGAGCAGAGCTGCTTGTCGCTGTAATGGATGATGGATGAAGACGTGACGACGTGTCACTCGGCAGCCTGAGCTGAATAAGAAAGACGGCAGGCCACGCCCAACACTGCGACGACATCGACGAGCATAGCAACCGCAGTGTGACAAAGTTATCTGATTACTTTTGATTAGAAGTGTTTTGTACTTAGTGAAAGAATTGCGTACAAATTCAGGCTACGTACCTTTGATTTGGAAAATAGCATCGTTTTGACAGACATGCGACAGAAGGTGTTATTACTTGGGTTGTAACCGCAACTTCCAGCCCCAATTAAACATCCTCTTCCATAAAAGTTGTCATTGATGTTTTTATAGCATAATAATAACAGACTGCTAAAACATTTACAATTGCTTCCGTCATCATCCTGCCTTCATCTCCTAAAAAGGAGATCAGTGCCGAGATTTTCGCTTGTTTGAATGCACTTGTCTTGTTCATCCTCAGTTTCTTCGTAAAAAGCTTTGCGAGCCTCTTTGAACACGTAAACCGGTGCGGTTATCTTTGAAAATGGAATGTTTTAAAACCTTATTTGAAAATGCAGGTAGCTCTCGGCCGGGATCCCAGCAGTCGAGAAGCGATGGTTGAGATTGAGTTTGTTGTTTGCCACGGGCGCTGCATCTTCTTTTTGCTCCCTCGGACACAGACGTAATCGTTCCGGATGTGGATGAAACGGAAAGAAACCTTGGCGGAGGTCTCTGTTAATATCTGGCTTTCTCAAAAGAACTTTCCTGCGTTGTGACTGTGAGGCATCTTGAGAAAGCTGATGATGTTTTGCACGCGGGTCGGTCGGACAGGATGTGGAATGCCGCCGGTGGGGTGGAGGATTCCCCTCGGAGTGCGGAGGAAGAAGGAAAAAGGGGCGGGGTTTTGGGGGGCCCGGGTTGGGGGAGGCGGTCTTACAGTGGGAAGAAAGGGGTCACGTTCCTGTTTGTCGGCGTTATGGCGGCGTAGCCAGGGTGGGGGTGGGCTCGGGGTTCTCTGGGGTCTTTGGCTCCTCTCATCACATTTGCAGCTGCCGGCGGGGTTGGGCTGCGTGGGAGCGCCACACAACTCCCATGATGCCGTTCTCCAGGCATGCACGCACTTGGCCGGCCCGAGCCTCGTCGTAAAACTTGACCGCACTCGGAAAGCAAAGAAAAAGTTGCGTAATGTGACGTGACACGTTCGACCGTGCACACGCAGTCAAGTCGAACATCTCGGGCCACGCAATCGACAGGAGCTGTTCGTAGTAAAAGGTCAAACAATACGCTTATCTTGACTTTGATAACAAGCGAGGACATATAAGTGATTGTTTTGAATGTGAATCACTTCCTGTGTGTATTCGTACTCTCAACAACCCTGGTTGAGGCCACTTTTGGAAGAAGTGCAGGGAGGAAAAAGGTTTTCTGCTTTCTTTTTTCAGGTGGATTGGTTTACTTTGTTGGTCGGTCATTTTGGGGGGATTAGCTTGCTGCCTGGTTGCTTTAGTTTGTTAGTGGGTTTGGTTATTTAGATGGGTTGGTTCGAACAGATTGGTTGGCTCATTGATTGAAATTGTTGGTGGGTGAGTTATTTAGTTGGGGCAAAAAAGTATTTGGCCAGTTTCCCATAAACTATATATATATATATATATAAATATATATAAATATATATATATATATATATATATATATATAAATATATATATATATATATATATATATATATATAAATATATATATATATATATATATATATATATATATATATATATATATATATATATATATATATATATATGGAAAACAATTATATATATATATATATATATATACACATATATATATATATATATATATATGGAAAACAATTATATATATATATATATATGGAAAAAAAATTTACAGTATATATATATATATATATATATATATATGGAAAACAATTATATATATATATATATATATATATATATATATGTAAAACAATTATATATATATATATATATATATATGGAAAAATTATTTACAGTTTATATATATATATATATATATATATATGTAAAACAATTATATATATATATATATATATATATGGAATTTTTTTTTACAGTATATATATATATATATATATATATATATATATATATATGGAAAACAATTATATATATATATATATGGAAAAATTATTTACAGTATATATATATATATATATATATATATATATATATATATATATATATGGAAAACAATTATATATATATATATATATATATATATATATGGAAAAATTATTTACAGTATATATATATATATATATATGGAAAACAATTATATATATATATATATATATATATATATATGGAAAAATTATTTACAGTATATATATATATATATATATATATATATATATATATATATATATATATATATATGGAAAACAATTATATATATATATATATATATATATATGGAAAAATTATTTACAGTATATATATATATATATATATATATATATATATATATATATATATATGGAAAATTTTGATCTTTTGTGGAAGGTAAAATGAAGTTTAATGATTGTGTTGAGAAATGAATGTGTGCAGCAGGCAATAAAGGAATATCATCATGTTGTTTGTGAAAGAGTGGAATAAAGCACTAAATGTAAGCGAGTGGTCATATTGAAGCTGGTGCAGAAGGCGCTGAGTGCAGCGCGTGACCCACTGAACTTTAATATCGGTACAAGACCGATAACGCAGATAACGCTCCCCAAGCAGCGTAGCCACGATGCTACCTGTTGTGGCTATTTATAACCCGCCTGCATTTCCCACCGGAGGGGATGCGGACGTTTCCTGTCCTCGCGTCAACAACAGGATGCGGGTTACTCGGTTAGGATGTTATTTGCTACACCTACAAATGCTCTCTGGAGAGGCGGACTCCACCTTTTTACAATCGTGTGGTGAATATCTACTTAAAGAATATTGTTAGTTAGTTTATAAGCAAAATTCTGCTAAAAATGACATAACTGGAAATCTGTAAATCCTAGTCAATGTGTGAGTGTTAGATGGTAGGCAGGATTACACATGAATTAATGTGGGGACTTGTCACACTGAGTCTTAGTTAGTCGGTCAGTGAAGCGGTCTTTCAGTTAGTATGAAGGATCACGGCAAAAAAATGTGACAGTTGATTTTCTGTGAACAGTTTGTCGAAAGCGACCTCAGTTAGCTGGTCGGACAGAGGCGACGATGAATGTCGGTTGGTTGCTTGGTCAATTAGTAAACTACACATCTCATCATTGTGAAGTCAAAGAGAGTGCTAGTTTGTTCATAGTTTGGATGGACACGCAAACATAATTTAAAACGATATTTTCTGGAAGGAATTCCTCAGAGGGAGTTTGTCATCTTCAGGAAACTTTCTCGTTATTTACATGGTTGGTTGGTTGATCATAGTTGGGCAGTAAGAAGGATTATGTCGCGTTCTGCAAAATATTTTCAAAGGTTGGTTACCAGTCAGCCGATTGGTTAATAAGAACAATCATGCAATAAATTGGTTGATAGCTGATTTCCACAGAGCCTTGTCAATGATTGTTTGGTTGGTTGGTTTGCATGTTTTTAGGTAGGTTGGTTATTTGATTGAGGTTGATTTAGCTGTATGCTAACTTGGGCGCATTTACACAGATGTTGTATCAATGTGCATTGTCCTTTTCAAATAAACAATAAAATTAAATTAAATTAGTTTGGTGGCCAGTCAGTTGGTTGGTTAGTTTAGTTGGTACTTGTTGGATTGGTTTCCTGGTATGTTGGTTGGTTTGCTAAGTAATCAGACGTCTTCAAACATGAAATCTATTTTTGTAAACCTGGCTTTATCTTTAGTTACTTTTTTGAAAAAACGAATTGATACAATTAGAAAACTGCTTTCTTTGAAAACTGGTCAAAGGAAATGTTAATATTAGTTAATAATCCAACTGATTAATCGGCTGTTGATTATAATTGGCCGATTATTGCCCTTCAAACATTGGCCAAAACAATCAGCCAATTGGGCCAAATGGCCGATTATTTTCCCCTTAAAACGTTATAATCGAAGAAAACTGACGTTTCCAACACCGAGAAAGTACATTGAATGCACCATTTTGTTTGTGTAGCATTAGTAACTAGCAGGTGTAGCGTATGTTATTCTGGTTACTCTGTTGTCCCAAGGCATCATTTAACCTTTTTAATGACACCCCAGTTGGAGTCAACTGTCAAACTAAACACACAACGTAAAAATTACATCCACTGTATATTTAAAAACAAAACGTGTTTCGGTTTTAAAACAGCGCTAGCCTAGCGTTAATGCTAAAAGGGAAGAAAGGATCCCATTCAAATGCTAACTTGCTTCAAATAACAAATATTCACACACAAATGCTGTGGGAACCCACAGATATAAGCAAAGGCACAAATTCCTCCAAATGTGTGAAAAACGAGTTATTTTAATAGAATTCAATCGTAACTTTCACAAATGAACCAATGTAAGTGAAACCCAGAGCTGTTTGTCAAGAGCTTTGGTTTTTCAGTTAGTTCATTAGCAGAATGACTTAAAGATAGCCGAAGGCTACCCGAGCTTGTTGCTAAGTCAGCTGATCAGTTGCTTCGTACGCAGAATTGCACAAAATGAGAAGAAACGTCGCGTGCAGGACGCCTCGCAGATGTGACATCACTTGTGACATCACTGGACACACACATCATACACTCTCAACGAGGCGCTCTTATCTGGGCCCGCCATTCATTTCCTCTCCTTGCGTGTTGTCGCTCCCCCGGGACGTAAACACCCACAATGCATCGCTCCACGACGTGCGGGTCACGCCGAGGCGGCCGTTTATTCCTGCGGCGCGACGATGATCAACCATCTTCTCCTCATCGTTCAACGTATACGTGGCAGGAAGCGCCGTCGAGCGTCGTGACGGTGACTCGCCCGATGTGAACATGATTTAGACGTGTTGTATACGTGACACGGTGCTTCTGGAGCGTGTCCTCTCGATGACTCGGCGCATTATTCAGTCCATTCGGCTGGTGGTTGCCAAAGAATCATTTCATGAAATTTTCTGCATGGACGTTGCTTGATAAAGCATTTCGAACTTTTTCTGCTAACAAGCCGTCGTCATTCAGACTGCTGACCAAAAAATAAATAAAAAATACAAAATATATATATAAAAAAAGAATTAAAAAGAGAGCAATGATGATGACATGTCAAATCGGTAAAATTACCGAATGAACAATACTGAGCTCTCCAGAAAAAAAAAAAGGAAGTAAAAAAAAAAAAAAAGAAAAGAAAGACTGCTGACCAAATATTGGTCGGTGAATATGTGATGGTTGCCACGGCAACGCCAGGCTGCTCCAATTGAATGAATGTCAAAGACAATCACTTTGAACGTGGACGCCGCTTATTTCATGTCGTCTGCAATCACTTTATTCCTCTATTTGTGTGTGATGATGAGTCATCTCGATCCCGTGAAGAAGCACAAACAATGGCCGCCTGTTACCTCGACCGATGCACTGTGAAGCGTATCAATGCGCAAATGTCCTCCGCACAAATACAAAGCGGGCAAATATGAAAGCAAAAGTCACGAGGCTGAAATTGATCCATTTGTTGTCACGTCACGTACACTTCGTTAGGTAAACTTGCACAAACGACGGGCCCATAATTATGCCTTGGCTGAGGTCATTATGCTCACTTTTCATTGATGTCTACTATCGTATTGCTATTTTCTTATCCACTGGTCCTTTGTAATAATATTATTGTGTTAGTTCAATAATTACAGTTGGACTCCCCAAATGGCTGCTGCTGAGCAAAATGCTGAATTATCTGTTCAATTTCAGTCTCGGGTTCTTGAGACTTTTCCGCGTGTCCCGTTCTAATAGACAACGTCAGCCAGTTTGGTGTTGATCGGGGAATTTGCTACAGAGAGCTCATTCATTTGAACTTTCCAGTATAAAATGGCTGCCAGTCTGTTCGTTTTGGTCCTTGAGACGTTTTTGTGCGTCCTGTTTTGGGTTTAGGGTTGTTTTTTGGTTTGGGTTTTCTGTGTTCTTGTTTGCTTTTGGTTCCAGTTTTGTTTATTTTCCTCGTCTTCCTTTGTCATTAAGTGTGATCTCGTCCACCTGTCCTTGTCTACTCTCTCTCTTGTGTCAGTCAATCAGTGCAACGTGTGTCTTGTCCAGGTGTCCCTTGTTGTGTAATTAGTTAGTGTGCATTTAGGCCCCGCCCACACCAAAGCTAGTTTCAATGTGCGTCCTCACAAGTTTCTTAGCGTTTACGCCGTTCGTCCACACGCGCGGTTTCGGGGCTTGAAAGCCATCACTTTTGAAAGCGGGCTCTAGAGTAGAAAGATTTCAAAGATTTTTGCTTGGCCTCCTTAGCTTGCTTATGCTTATGCTTTTGCAGCAAAATATTAATTTTCTTCATTCCCACGTTCAACAAGCGCTGTTGTACATGAATCAGCCGCCATCGTCACGTCTCCTGTGTTCGTCTTTTTCATGTTGTTTTGATACACGCAAAGCCGTGTTTGTTGTGTAGATTGCAATAAAGTGTTGGTCTTCTTGGCTGATTCTTCTTCTGCGCTCTCCGTTAACTCCCTGTGACTGCGCCACAGCGCCACCCCAGACTTGGCATCTACATTACAGCCGTTAAACGTCCTCAGCGTCTTCTTTTGGACACATGCAAGTCTTGAAATGCTTCTTTGTGGATGAGATTTGTTTGAGGAGCAAAGCCGGCTTTGCTTCCGTCTGGACGGGGCCGAAGTCCCCTGTTTTTGGTTCAGTTCTTCTTGGTCCATTATTTGTTAGTTGCTTTTGTTCCATGTCTGGCCTGTTGATCCTCCATGTTTTGCCATGCCTGTTTTTTTTGTTTTTGTTTCTTTGTACTTTGCCTTGTTTTTGCCTCCTTATTTTTGTTTAAGTAAAGAAAGCCTTTTTAGACTCCACCTCTGCTTCCTGCATTTTGGGTCCTCCACCACCACTTTCCTGACAGTACCTGACATTCTGATAGACATGTCCACCAAATTTGATGTGGCTCGGTCAAACTGGTGTCAAGAGTTGTTTTTTTTTTACTTTTTAGATCATCGTTAGACAACAACAAATTTTGTATCTTACCCAATAAATGAGGAAAATCTGACCACTCCTGTTTCTCTTTGAAAATTGACTTTTTGAAGCATATTTTCGTGGAAACCGCATTACACCCAATGGGCCTGTAATCGAATTGTTCTTAAAGAAGTCTTGTGATGATTTGAACTCAGCATCCACAACACGAAAGACATCATGTGATGTTGTGAAGAATGCCGTTCGTTCTGTCTGCTCATTGTTCGGCACTGTTGTGCTTTCGTGTGCCCGTTACAGTTAAGTTGAGAATGACGGACTTGCTGAAAAGTTGCACTCTGAGGACACTTTATTTACAAGTCAACAAAAACATATGTCTTATTTGTTATACATATTTTTTTGACTTTTTAAATTTAATCTGAAAAAAAATTGCTATGCTAAATGTGGGAATATTCTTCTAATTCCTTTTTTAATGCAATTTTTAATTTTTATCTTAAAAACAAGAAAATGTTTTCTTAGTTTTAATGACAAAAATTTCGCCCCACTTAGGCGAGTTTGACAATCAACTTTGACTTAAAAACCTACAAAATTAGGCCAAAAAAAATACAAAATTTGCTTATTTTTATCCCCCGACCCAAAACAAAAAAAATATTGTGTTTTTTATGCATTGGAAAAAATACATTTTTAAATATTTTTGTCTACATTTTTTTTTTTAGTTTTTAAATCTGAAATACAAAGAACATTTTGTATTGTTTTTTGCATTAAAAGAAAAAAAGTTTTTTTTAAATGGAAGAAAAAGCATGTCAAATGTTGGCTTTTCTAGTCTGAAAAACAAAAAAAAACATCAAAACGCAAATTTAGAGCTATGTTTTTTTTGTTTATTGGATAAGCTCATATTTAAACATAAACATGTTTTATGAGCAATTTTTTTGCAGTGCGTGTGTTTGTGTGTAATCCCGAGCTGTGCGCCGCACATTAAACTTAATGCGCACTTAATTACTTTGAGACAATAAAGTGTCGTAAACTTTACGGTGGAAAAGTGGTGCATTTTACTACTTTTGTCATAAAATGAAAGTCTGCATCAATATTGCAACTGGCCTGCTTCAAAGTGAGGCAACAAATCACGCGCGCGCGCGTGTGTGTGTGTGTGTGTGTGCGTGTAGGCGCACGTTAGCCACACGGCGCTAACACGTCGCCATAGAGACGCTTTGTCACACGCTCCCCTCATGCGACGCCGCTAGACATGAAGTTGTTTTCTGATCATGGGACCATCCTGTATTATCAAGAGTATACTTGTTGAAGATTTTCAATTTTCTCTGAGTTTCTTGAAAACAAAATGTAAATGATGGTAAAAAAGTCACTTATTTTATTTTGAAAAAAATATAGTTTTGGTTTAAGATTTTTTTTTTATTATTGCTGTAAAATGATTTGTTGTTTAAATAAAATCTTTTATTTCGGAAAGTCAGATTTTTTTCTGCCCAAAAAGTTTTATTTTCAGAATGGTGTCACTTGTTTATTTATTTTTAGAAAAAAAATGTAGTTTAGTTTCGGTGTAATTTTTTTTTTTTTTTTTTAGGCTGTAAAATGTTTAAAAAATCTTTTATTTCTTTCGGAAAGTCAGAGTCAGAAACAAACTAGCATCGGCATCGGCTGATAATGCAAAACTGGGTATCGGAATCTGTATTGGGAGCCAAAAAACGGTATCGGAAAAACACAAAAAAGATTCCCAAGATGCAAATTCATGAAAAACTGGATGGATGGACAATTTGAAAGAATCTTTCAGAACAATTACTAAGATCCATACATATACTTAAAGGCAGAGATTGTGTGTTCTACAAGGTTCTATTTTAGAGCATCTTGCTTTTTTTTAATAACTTTTTTGTGGGGGTATTATGAGATGGATGGATGGATGGGCAATTGGTTGGTTGTAACTAGCGGCCTGGTTGGTTTAGTTTCTATCAAGTTCGCTGGTTCTCAGCAGAACCAATGACTTTGCCTTTAGTTTGAAATAGTAGGGTGCGTTGGGGGGGGGTAAGGGGGGTGTATGTAGTGAAGCGCCTAAATGCGTTGTGACATTTCTCCAAACGCACCTTTCAAGCTGACGTCCTAATGAGACGCAAATCAAGAACATAAATCGACAACGTACAGAATCGTGATACCTTGGATTAATATTCATGAGGGCTGCTGTAGTAGGGAGGAGGGGATTTAAATCATGTCTTTGCAGCAATGTCTGATCTTGTTTTCTGGAAGCTTCTATAAGAAAAGTCATCTGGAAACAAAAAGACACAATTTTACCTCCCTTCTCCATTTTGGAACGTGTGCCTTTTCACGGGTAATGACTTTCTTCAAGCTTCTGATTGGCTGAAATGGGCTCACGGTTATGGGTTATAGCGCCACCCGATGCTTCGGAATACATATCGCAGCTTGTCGATCACATTTTCACTTCGATTTTTCAAAAAATGCTTTTGGTTTGAATGGTCAGGAGGAGTTTTAGGGCCACAATGAAAGGAAAAAAATCAATGTGATGAGACTGAGTTGTTTTTGCCCCAGAAAAAAAGTCAAATTTTATCAAGTTAAAAAGTCGTATTTTGGGGAGATAAAACGTTTGATTTTTTCCAAATGTTTTATCTTTCTGGGAAACAAAGTATTTTTTTCCAAGATTGTGTTGTTTACTTTTGAAATATGCAAACATTTTATTTTTCTAAGATTTTCTGCAATTTTATTTTTAATATTACAACAATAGCTTTAAACTTTATAAATACCACTTTTTATCTGGCAGAAAATATGACTATTTGTTCAAGACACACCTTATTCTCACCATTTAAAATGTTTTGTTTCTCTTACAACTATTATTATTAGTATTATATAAATAATCTAATATTAATATTATGTAATTATAAAATTTATATATATTTATATGTAACTTAATATTATAATATTATTATAGTACTATTACTTACAACTATAAACAACTATTTTTTTAAATCATGTTTATTTGGTAAGATTAAGAGATAAACAAAAGGCTTTCTTGGGGGTGGGGGGGATACTTTTTTATGTAAAGCTTTATTTTCATATGGTTACAACTATTGTTTGTGTTTCTTTTTAGTCTGCATCAACCTAGACATACACTCGTGTTTCATATGTCAGCACAATGTTAGTTGGGGGGGGAAAAAAGCCGATCGTGATCATGTTAGACCTTCAGCGGACGGAGACTTGTGCGGTACTTCCGTGTCCTGCGCAGCCGGCCAGTAGCGCCCGTCCCCGGCTACGCTGGCCGCGCTTGCGCCGCTGTTCCTCGGGAGAGTCGCCAAGCCGCGCCGAGCCGCGCGCTCTCCGTGCGCTCCACTCGCGTATTGCTTCCTGGTTGTTCGCGTTTATATAGCGGCCTAAAAATAGCTCCGGCGCGGCCCAATGAGCAGCGGGAGCCGCTCGGGGCTCCGGAGCCAACCAGGCCGGGGCAGAAGTTCCGACCGCGGACCGCCATTGGCGCGAGCCGCACCGGCGGGCGGGTCGAGCGCTCCCCGCCGCTCATTGGCTGCACCGGCGTGAGACGTCACGGCGTCACGTGGTGCATGTTCGTGTGGAGTTGTAAGCGCGATGAAGAGGAGAAGGAGGAGGAGGAAGAGGCGAGTTTAGAGGGAGCTGACAGTCGGGCGAAGACTTCAGTCGGTGTGCGCTGCGCTCGGGAACCAGCGCGACGTACATGCGCACGCACGCACGGACGTACGCACGTACGAACGAGCAGCAGGCAAGCCGCTGAGATGGACGTCATCCCCATGTGCAGCATCTTCCAGGAGCTCCAGATCGTGCACGACACCGGATACTTTTCCGCCTTACCGTCCCTGGAGGAGTACTGGCAGCAGGTAAGCGCGAGAGAGGAAAAAACACCCCTGAAGACAAATAAAGAAAGAGCCCCAAAAAGAGAGAGAAACAAGTTGGCGTGTAAATTCGCGGCCAACTTGTTGCGTCGCTTGGACGCGGAACGAGCTGGCGACGCGCGTGCTTGTGCAAACTTTGCGTGATCAACGGTGGTGCGTGCGCGTGCGCGGAGCTGTCATCCGTGCACGCGCGCTGACTGACAGCTTCCCTGCCGACGGTTTTTCGACTATTCCCGTTTGTAAATTCATTATGGGAATATATTTCAAAATCCTCGCGAAGTAGTGGAATGACGTTTCTGTCGGACCTCCTCCAAGGCAGGCGGGCAGGCAGGCGTGCGTGCGTGGAGCCAAGTTCCGGGGAGAGACACGTGCGTGGAGCTGTCACACGTGTACGCGCGTACACTGACAGCTACCAGCTGCCTTTTATTATTGCCACTTTTTAAAAATGATTGTTTTTTCGTTTTTATCGTGCAAAAAGAAGAGATGGTTGTAGTGGAATTCCGCTTGCGTCGGACCTCCCCCAAGGCAAGCTGGGGGTCGACGTGAGCGTGCGTGGAGCTGTCACACGTGCACGCGGGTAGACTGGCAAAGTGAGTGCAAGTAAAAGAGGGCGAACTCTAAAACTCATTTTTATTTTCAGGAACGCAACTACAATTTGACATCATAACCAAGAAATCATAATAATAATCATAATGTGGTGAAGAAATCAGAATAAAAATAAAAATGTGGCGTCATGCAGTGCTTTAATGTGGATGATTTACATTTTGGTTTTAAACAGGAAAGATCTTACCGGTACATTTTGACATCATTGATAAATAATGTATGAAGTGCTTTAATACTGACTCTTTCAATTTCAGTCAGCTGTCCAAGTTGGACTGTTTTGAACAGGAATGAGCCGTTTCAACCACTAAAAACGAGTTTAGCGGCTCAAAAATGAAATTGAACATCCAAATCGAGTCATTTTCATGTGCCTTCTAAATCAAGCAATACTAAATCGCTATGGTTACGTGCTTTGACGCAGACTCTTTCAAGTTCAGACAGCTCTTCACACTTCAAAGTTTCAAACAGAGACAAATTCAACCACGAAAACTTTTGTCCATTCAGGAATTCAAGTAAACAACTTTATTTTCACAACTTAGTAAAGAAATAATAATGTGCCATGGTGAAATGCTATATTGCGGACTCTTTCAAGTTCAGTCGGCTGTCCAAGTTGGACTGTTTTGAACAGGAATGAGCAGAATGACTTTCAACGGTGACAAATGAGTTTTTCTCGAAATGTAACGTAACCTAAGTCGCGAAAGGTTAACATGGCATCATGCAGCACTTTAATGCTGACTGTTTCAATTTAGTGAGCTCTTCATGACCGATTTTGAACAGGAAGGAGCCATTTCAGCCACACAAAGACTTGTGTTGCTGTTCAAGAAGTCAGTAATTAAGTACAATTTGCCATCTAATATGCCAGAATGAAATGCTTTAATACAAACTCTTTCAAGTTCAGTTAGCTGTCAAAGTTGGACTGTTTTGAACAGGGTTGCACAGTTTCAACTATTTGTGCTTTCAAGGAATGCAATTTGACATCTAAATCAAGCAATACTAAGGTGCCATTGTGACGTGCTTTGATGCAGACTCTTTCAAGTTCAGTCAGCTCTTCACACTTTAAAGTTTTAAACAGCAACACATACAATTTCCACCATTCAAACTTGCTTCCATTCATGAATGTAAGTAAACAACTCCAATTTCACATTTTAACAAAAAGAAATGATGATGTGTCATAGTGAAGTGCTTTATTGCAGACTCTTGCAGTTCTTAGTTGGACTGTTTTACACCAGAAGGAGTAGTTCTAACTGCTTAAAATTAATTTAGCTGTTCAGTAATGCAATTTGATGCTTATTCAAAAAAAATACTATCGTACCACCGGGAGGTGCTTTAATTCAGATTGTTTCCATTTCAGTCAGCTCTTTACAATTGACCATTTTAAACAGGAACACGTTGAATTTAACTTATGTGTTTCCATTACAAATTCACATGATAGCCAAGAAATAACGTGCCATGTTGGTGCTTTGATGCAGACTCTTTCAATTTCAGTCAGTTCTTCATATTTTCGACTTGATTTTGTTTTTTGTTTTTTTTTTGTCCTTCAAATGAAAAAACGGCTTTTGTCAGACCTCCCCCAAGGCAGGCCTGGAGCCAAATTCCAGGAGTTGACTGCTTTGGATTGTACCATTTCAATTGAGAGTGGGACGCGCCACTGAACTCCGCGTCCACATTCTTCTTCTCTCCTCTACGCGTTTTGTCTGGGAATGCCGCTGCAGATTCCCTTAATGAGTCATCTTCCAGTTATCTGCAGCCGTCGGAATTTGGCCCACGCCGGACCCACAATAGCAACTTCCAAAGCCCCCCGCATGCATTCCCAAAGTGGATCTTGCAGTATTCATGCCGGAGCTTTATGGAATCCCCCCCCCCCCCCCCACACACACACACACAGAACAATTCCATGACCCCTTCAACCACTACCCCCCCCCCCCCCCCAACCCGCTAAATCCACCATCCTCCTCTCAGGTCCCCGGCGTACGATGTTATTTCTAGCCGTGCCTCCAAATGCATTATTAATTCCACATTATGCTGAATAATTGATGGCGCTAAAAGATCTACAAGCACTTGGCTCACAGTCGGCAGTTGGGAATGTTACAGGAATGTTCGTCCACGCACATTAAAGCAACATGCGACGCTTTGGCTTTTCTTCCTGGGTCGGGCCTCCAGAATCTTCCGTGTCCAACTTGTCACAGTGCCGACGCGATTTGCGCCCGCTACGCTTTTGGAAGCATTGCGTTCCGAGGCCGCGGACTCCATGGGGTGTGTCGGGACGCTCGCTACAACGCCAAACAAATGGATAAGGTGGTAAGGAGAGCCGCCAGCATCATGCTACATGTTGTGCTTTAATGCGGACTCTCTCAGGGCTCTAGTGCTTTGCGATTGAATGTTTTGAACGGAATAAGGAAATTCAACCACTGAAACAGATTTTCATGTTTGGGAATGCAATTTAACGTCAAAAATGTTAAATCATGAAGGGCTTTAATGCACACTGTGTCAGGTTGGGTGAGTGCTCCACATTTGTATGTTTGAACTAGAATGAGCAAATTCGACCACTAAAACTCCTTTTTACATTTTGGAATATACAGGAAATTGACATTTTAAAAAAATTAAATAAAATCTTGTGACATCATGAAGTGCTTTAATGCATATTCCTCCTGGTTTAGCGAATGCTCTATGTTTTAACATTTTGAACAAAAACAAGCACTTTGAACCATTAAAACTCATTTTTATGTTGAGGAATGCAATTTGACATAGAAAAAGTGTTAATTCGCAAGTGCTTTAATGCAGACTGTTTCGGCGAGCACCCTACATTTTAACTATTTTGAAGAAGAACCAGTTATGAATTTCAACCTCTAAAGCAAATATTTATGTTCAGCGATGCAACTTCACTTCAAGAAACAAATGTTTAAATTCAAATGAGCTTTTATGCATACTGTATCAAATTAAATGTCATTTGTATGATCAGGAATGCAATTTGGGATATAAATCAGGAAATAATCATGCACCACCATATAATGCTCTAATGCAGACTTTCACTTTCAGCAAGTGTTCCGCATGTCACTGTTTTGAACAAAAGCCAGTTACAAATTTCAACCCCTAAAGCAAATATTTATGTTCAATTCGTAAGCGCTTTAATGCAGACTGTTTCAATTTCGGTGAGCGCCCTACATTTTAACATTTTGAATAAATACGAGCAATTCAACCTCTCACATTTGTTGTGTTCAGGAATGTAAATTTGACATCTAAATCAAAATGTCATATTTTGCAATCATGAAGTGCTTTAATGCAGACTCTGTCAATTTCAGCAAGTGCTCCACATGTCACTATTTTGAATAAATTTCAACCAGCAAAACAAATATCAATGTTGAAGAATGTGATTTGACATCAAAATGAAGAAATAATCATGGCCCATCATGAAGTGCTTTAATGCAGACTATTTCAGTTTTAGCGAGTGTTTCAGCATTTACAACCACTAAAACTTATTTATATAATAATAGAAGGCTATTTAATATCTTTATGAAGATAAAAGTATGTGCCACCTTAAAGTGCTTTAATGCAAACTTTTTTTTCCAGACATGCTTGGAGCTGGAGCGCTACCTGCAGGCCGAGCCGTACGTGTCGGCGTCCGAGCTCAAGTTTGAGAACCAGGAGGACCTGTGGAGCAAACTGATGCTGGCGTGCGGTGACAAGGCGTCCGACCCCAAGCTAGCCAGGGAGGACGAGGACCCCCCGGAGAGCCGGGACGCCGCCGGCTGCTACTTCCACTCGGACGCCAGCAGCGAGACCTCGGACAGCTCCGAGGAGCTGTCGCCCGCCCTCGACTTTCCTGCCGGCTCGCTGGCCGACCTCCTGGGCGACGGCCCAGAGGACCTGAGCGCCGCCTGCGCCGCCGCCGCCATCATCGGGACGCCGCCTTCCTCGCCCGAGCTGGCCAAGGAGGGCCCGGCAGTCTCGCAGGCGTGGGCCAGCGGCGGCCACGCCGGGCCGTACGCGGCGGGGAAAGTCAGGACGGGCGGCGGCGGGACGGAGAGGGCAGGGCTCGCCGGCGGGGAGGCGTCGCCCGACGGCAGGAGGCGAGTGCACCGGTGCCTCTTCAACGGATGCAGGAAGGTGTACACCAAGAGCTCGCACCTCAAGGCGCATCAGCGCACCCACACAGGTGCGGACAACACGTGGCACACTTTTCACACCGTGAACCCGCAATCTCAAAATACACTTGACATACGAGTAGAGCTGCTTGATTATAGAAAAAATAATAATCCCGATTATTTTGGCAATAATTGAAATCACGATTATTCAAACGATTATTGATTTTTTTTCTTACAAAGCAAGAAAATGTTTAAGCATTTGAAAATATTAAGACCAATTAAAAAATAGAAACACTATAATTATTTAAGGTTCTTTTGGACCAAACTGAATTTATAATCATATATATTTAGAATATTATTTATTTATGTAATTATGTTGGCAAAAACTTGAAGTTGGAGAGCAGCTTGTGCACTGTGCATTAGGATGATTTTTTTGGGACAAATAAAAAATATTAAGACTTCTAAAATTCTTTGAAACACTATAATTTATGCAAGTTCCTTTTGGATTAAACCAAATTTATTAAACTAGTCATTTAAAAATTTTAAAAAGGTCCACATTAAATACATTTAAATAACTCTAAAATGAGTGTTAATATTCCTTTTTAACGATTATGCTCATTTTGGAATTGTGGAGTGTAATAATTGAAATTGTAATTGAATTTCGATTAATTGCACAGCAGTGATTTTGTTGATACGAGCCATCGAGTCAGACGTTGTTGTTTTTTTTTTGTTCTTTTTCTAAATTACTTTTACATTAACATACATTTAAAGACACACCCCTTATTTTCTTCACAACTTGTGTATCCCTCCAAAATAGTCAAAAGAAAAAGTGTGTGGGTGCGGAATCATTCCTGGAGGGCGCCTGCACACCCACGAGGAGGCATTTGTTTCCACTTTATTCTTTTACACTTCCCCAAACTTTTATATCCCCAAACACCCCTTTCAGCATTCCCACAAATAGAATGCCCCAAAAAGTCCGTTTAGGTTCAGTTGATTAGTGTTGTTGTTGTTTTTTGTCGTTGTTTTTGCAAAGGATAACGAATAGATGCCCTTGAGTATTGTTATATTATCCGTATGTCGATTATGTGGCTCGAGTTTGGCGTTTCCTCCTTGTTCACTTCTTCTGTGGTGTTTATTGGAGGTTGGCAAAGTAGCTTCGTGACATATTAGCACCACCAACTGATATTTTCCTTCCATTACAATGGTTTCTGCTTCTAAGAGCAAGATTCTGAAATGCAGTCATATCTCAAATTTCTGCTCTTATCTCAAGACCAAAAAAATAATGCTCTTACCTTAATAAAAAAAATAATAAAAAAATTTAAACTCAGACATCTTATGTATTTGTGTCTCAAGGCAACACTGTACTCTAATGCTACAAAAGCTATATGGCTAAAAGATGACAAGATGGATGTTCAAAATGAGTGAAAGGAGATGGAAATACCGATAATGTTAATGCTAGATGCTAACGTCGTGCATCATGTGAACTGACATAAAGGGATATTTTTTGATAAAATGGTTTATGAGCTCAAATGAAACACTTGATAGTGCAACATGTCATTTGACGAAATGGACTTTCAAAACGAGTGAAAGCTGTTACTAATGCTACATGCTAAATGCTAACGTCGTGTGTCATGTCATATGGCATCAAGGCTGTTTTTTTCCCAAAGATTTTTTTTAGCTCAAATGTAACATTTGATAGCGCTAAAGAACAGGCTCTTGAAACGAGTAAACGTTAGTGCTAATGCTACATGCTAATGTCGTGCGCCATGTCAAATCAGGTAAAAGGTTATTTTTTTGCTCAGGTGTTTGTTTTTTGCGTTCAACTTTTACATTTGAGAGAGAGAAACATGCTTCGACGTTGCCAAACAGGCAATGTTTATCCTGCAAACACGGCTCACATTTCGCTCTGGAAACAAGCACCCGCCTTTCGGGGAAAATACCAAGACGGGAATTGCGCTATTTGCCGTTTGTGTCATGTGTGCGGTGGTGCGCCGCCGCCGCCGCCGTCGTACATACGTGAGCCTCGTCAACTTTGACCCGCAAGCAAGCTGTTTACAGCTGCCGTGCCGACCATTAGCAGAGGAAGTCGCATTCCTCGCATCCTTGCCCGACCATGTGAGCGCACCCCCTCCTCCCCCCCCCACATTAATGCCATCACACACACACACACATTACATAAGCTGCATACCACAGCACCCGAGCTTGTTTTTCTGTTTAACTCACACTAGTCGACAGTAGCCAGTAGCATTGCAAAGTACAAAAATTGAAAAAAATATATAATACTCTGCATACTGTATGCACATGTGTACAACACCAGCAAGAATAAACAGCAGCGATGAAGAAACAAACTCAAGTTTGTCAGGCGTCGTAAAGTTGTTTACATTCCACCGCCATTTTGTTTGTTTGTGCGTCTTACGTGTTTGTGTTTTTTGTGTGTCAGGCGAGAAGCCGTACAGATGCTCGTGGGAAGGCTGCGAGTGGCGCTTTGCGCGCAGCGACGAGCTAACGCGCCACTTCAGGAAGCACACCGGAGCCAAGCCATTCAAATGCAGCCACTGCGACAGGTACGAATTTCCGCTTCAGTCTTGACCTCAGTTTGTTTTATTTTTAAAAATGTCTTTAAAAATTTTAAGTGGGAGATTTTCTCAATTTTTATAGAAAAAAAAATCCTGACGTTAATCAAACATTGAAAAGTAGTTTTTTCCAATTAAAAAATATGACTTCATCTTGTTGTGCTAAATGCTAAATGCTAATGTTCCATATCAAGTGAATGGAAATGACATTTCTTTGTTCAGGTGTTTTTGTTTTGTTTTACTTTTTCAAAAAAAAAAAAGTCTTTAGTCCAGTAATTTTGCAATTTTTTTTCCCAGAAAAAAGGTCTGAGTTTAAATATGAAATATTTTCACATTTTCCGCAACAAATTTGACTTTATAGTTATAACAGTCTGACTTTGACTTGAATTTTTACTTCATCTGAAATTTCCAATTTTTTTCTAGAAAACATTTTAATCTCAGTTTTTCTATATATATAGAGAGAGAGAGAGAGAGAAAATCTGACAAAATATTTTTTTCTTGACAAAATGACTTCATTTTTATAACTTTTTGCTCTGCTTTTTGGAAATGCTAATGCTACATGCTAATGTCACATGTCAAACAAAGGGAAATGTTCAGCAGTTTGGCCTGTCACATACAAGCTAATGTGACATGACATTTTCTAACTTTGTTCAGGTGTTTTTCCAACTCTTTCCAATAAAAAAAAAAAAATCTTGTCTTTAGTCCAGTCATTTTGCACTTTTTTTTTCAAAGAAAAAAGTCAGATTTTAGGTATGAAAGATTTTCACATTTTCTGACAAAAATCTAGATTTTCTTATCAAATTGACTTCATTCTTATAAGTTTTTGCTCTGCTATATGGAAATGCTAATGCTACATGCTAATGGGACATGTCAAGCAAAGGGAACTGTTCAGCAGTCCACATTAACGTGACGCAACTTTTCCCGCCTTTGCTCAGGTGTTTTTCCCGCTCGGACCACCTGGCCCTGCACATGAAGCGGCACATCTAAGTTGTCAGCGGCGGCGGTGGAGTGGAAGGCCAAGCGGAATGAATCGGGCGGATGTTTTCTGACCTGTGTGGCGTCAGCCAGGCCGGTGCGTCGTGTCGACGTGGTACGGCGGCGGCAGGTGGCGTCTCGGTCAGCGGGAAAAAAAGCAGGAAGTTAAACGCAGGCTCTCATTTTGCACCGTACTCAGTGCCTCCGACACCTCGCTGAGCTTGAGCAGCAACGTTCCGGAAAATTCTGGAAAGGATGGAAATTCGTGTATGGTGTTTGAGGCTTTTTTTTACGGCTCCCCCCGCCGGAGGATCTTGGGACTTCTCGGGGGGGGCGACGGAGTGTTTGGACTGCGGATGCCTGCGCTGGTTTGCTGAAGTGCGGCGTGCATGGTGGACGAATGCCGTCTTTTTGTCTCCGAGTGAATGAAAAGAAAGCCTGGGGAGCAGAGGAGGGCTTTGCTGTTTGTTTGTGTGCCCCCCGCAGGCTTGGAGGTGGAACTACAGGTCCCTGCTTATTAAAAAAAAAAAAAAAGAAGAAGAAGAAAAAAATAAGAGTTTGGTGCAGCTAATAAATGTGCAATGTGTGACGTAGCCTGTCTGACATACAACATACACGCCACAAAGCTCATTTTGTTGTTCGTTCAGCGAGAGAGAGAAATTAAAAACAATGAACACCAACAGTCAGAAGTGACATGGACACGCTGGAAAGGAAAACAATTATTTTGAAGCTTGCAAATTTGCAGAGATAAAGAAATGATCCCAAAAAGTTGACTTTAATCTTAAAATATGTTTGACTTTCTGGGAAAATCTTGCAGTATTAAAAAAAATGTACTAGAAGGAAAAACTTGAATCTGTTCAGTTACTATTCGCTCTTTCATTGGAAAAAAAAAAACCTTTTAATTTATTTGAATTTTTTTCTTGACAAAATAAGATTTTTGCCTTGAAAAAAAATTAAGAAATGATCCCAAAAGGTTTATTTTAATCTTGAAATATTCTGAAGAATCTTGCAGTATGACAACTTTTTTCATACGGTTACTGTAAAAGTCAACTTTATATTTAAGTTTAAAAAAAATCAAATATTCCCCAATCATGTCCTTACATATCACTTTTTCCGTTCTTCTCAAATTGACGACAGAATTCTTGTTTTTTCTTTCCAGCGTTTCCTGCTTTGAATGGAAATTGTTTTGCCGTTCGTTTACATGACGACAACACATCACATGACTTGACACGCGCCTCCAAAAAAAAGTCACATTGCCAACTAGTGGCCCGGCGTGCACATTGCAGTATCTTCACTCCGTGTGGATGTCGCATAAATGCTTTGGGTAGGGAGGTTTGCATGAGCTCTGGGTTGGGGTGGGGGGGTTGGTTCGCATTTGTTGCGCTTGGAGGATGACGTCGTTGGAGAGCAGCTACTTTCTTTGTTGTTGTTGTCGAAAAAACGCTAATAAGGCTTTTTGTTGGGAGTACCACTAATAATCGCGCTTTTCAGGCGAGTTGCCTTCACTTTTTCTTTGGCTTGAACGTGTCCAAACAAAAGAGAGAGAAAAAAGTGCACTGTTGACCTTCCTGATGCCTTACGTAAGTGGCCTTGTCCTCTTAAATATACACACACAGAAATGCAGTTATTGAAAAAGCTTTACAGACGCTCATTTCCTCTCTCCGCCCCCCGCCACAATAAAACGCGTGTTTCACAGTCAGAAAGACAAGATCGAGGTTTTCAGATTGGACTTTTTTTTTTTTTTTTTCCCAAACTGGGTTAGACGGTAACTTGTCGGTCGCACTTATGGGCTTTGCTACTGTGTAGTAAACCTTCCGCTTAACGTATACGAGAGACCTTTCAAAAGAAGATTAAAATGACTAATGACATGAGAGATTTATGTGTTCAAATGTGACTTTTTCCCCATTTTTTGACTCTTCTTGTACTATTGTGACTTTTTTTCTCAGGAAAAAAATACATTTTGAACATTTAAGACTTATTCTTTACAAAAGATTTCATTTTAAATTCATCATTTTCTTGGAAGAAGAAAAAAAATTGCCCAATTAAATGACTTTTCGTAGATAAAAGATCCTCCTTTAATTGTATGTTACAACTTTTTTTGTCAACAAGATTCCCCCAGTTCTTTTCAAGAAAAATACAAAATCAATCTTAATAATATTTATAATGTCGTGGTGTGCAATTCTTTCCCAAAAATGACAACTTATAAATAACTTGAAATTTTTTCTGACAAAATACATATCTTGTAAGCATGAGACCTTTTTCCACTATAAACATACGGCGGTCCCTCACTACTTGGCGCTTCCCTTACCACCGTCTCACGATATCGCGGATTTTTTATTTGGGTCCAAAATTCATCCATTACGCTACGGGCTTTATCTTGTGAAAGGTACATCCTCGCTATTTCACGGGCTTTTCGCAAATTATTATCTCCTTTAAATCTCAAATTTTTTTTCTTAATTGTAGAAAAAGAGGATTTAAATCTAGCAGGATTGCTACTTTTTCACTTCTTAAAAATGTGACTTTTATCTCGTATTTTAATGACTTTTTTTTCCTAGAAAAATAAATGACTTAAATCTCATAGCATTACGACTTTTTTGTTAAAACAATAACAAACCCAATTTCTTTCTAGAAAGAATGACTTAAATCTCAGTTTTAGGACCTCTGGGGGAAAATCAACCTCAATTTCTTTATTTTGCAACCTTTTCTCAAGAAGAAATATGAACTAAAAGAAACGGGGTGTCTAAGACTTGCAATTTACTAAATAAATAAATAAATGAACAAAATCTGGGAAAAGAAGACAGAAATCTTCTAAGATTCTTCTAAAAAATGTGACATTATTTAGCAATTTGAATTTTTGCTCGGTAAAAATGACTTACATCTCATTATGACTTCCTTGGGTCCAAAAAGGTCTCTTTCTTTCTAGAAAAATCGGACAAAAAATAGCATCTTGAATGGGGTGTTGTGATTGTCGAAGGTGTTTGGCTCATCTCGCTGACATAAGCTAAGCTAAAGGCTAACAAAGGCGCGACTTGTGCAAGACAACAAGCGTGCGACGAGGGCGGCCCTTCTTTGTTCTTTGTTTCCACTTGGCGAGGTTGACAAAGCAAAAGGGTTTTTTTGTTGCAGACATTTTCCACAAAGGCCCTTTTAAAACTGGGGACCAATAAAACCATGTGGGGGTTGTTTAAAAAATAAATGATGACAAATTGTTCAAATGTTTTTTGCAAACACAAGTATTATTTTTGTTATTTTTTTATTTGCCATGTGATTTGTCTGGATGATCAAATGTGACGCTTTCTTTTTACTTTATTTTGTAAAATGCGCAAAATGTGTATGAATGTATTTTTTATGGGAAAGTGGATTAAAAAAAAGCTTTTATTGGATTGCAGTGTCTTTTTTTTAATCTCTGTTGTGCGATTGTTGCGTCGCGTGAAGATGAAGATATCAATAAGAACATGCTAACAATCAAGATGCTAACGTGAATATGCTGCTAACTGGCGGTGTAACGAAAACTGATTTCAATCAGAAATTTGGTTTCAAACGTTATTTTTAAACACGAGTGAATCATATCGAACTAAATCCAATCCTATATTGAGATGCACATCGAATCGTCTTTTATTTGAAACAAAAAACCCTGCTAGTAATCTGCAAGAGCTACTCTCATGCGCAAAGTTTTCCAATGCTTTTTCTAAAGAAAAAAAAAGGAACTTTAAGCTCAATTTTGACTTTTTTCCCCCCAAAATAAAAAAAATTCAAATTAAATTTTAAAACAAGACAAAAGTTTTGGAGTTAACCCATTCTTATTTTATAAGTAATTATAATATTACAACATTTATGGAAAAGGTTTTTCTAAAATTAAAAAAAAGAGAAAGAAAAAAGTTGTCATATTTTTTTGTAGGAAAAAAATTGGAAAATAAAAGATAAATCTTTTTTTAACCTCCCCAAAAAGTCGGAATATTGTGAAGTTGGTCGGAAAAAAATAATACAACAAAATTTAAGTCCTACTTTTTTGGGTGGAAAATAGCAATATTTCTATAATATGAGATCAAACTGTTTTAATCTTAGATATACAGATTTGTCTTAAAGATAGCAGATTTAGTGTTGTTTTGTTTTTAGAAAATAGTTGGAATATTATGTGAATCAAGTTGTATTTTGTTGGAAAAAAAAAGTTGTAGCATTACTAAATAAATAAAAAATCTTGGGGAAAAATACGTAATTGAAGAGAAGTTTGTGAATAGTCAGTTTAAGTAAAATGAGGTCAGAAATTTACATTGGCAAAAAAAAAAGGCATTTTGTCAAAAGGCAAAGTATTTTCACTTGAAGAAAAGATTTGAACCTTGTGATGTTTCCGCCTTTCTTTTTCCTCAGAAGAAGTTGAAAGTCGTCCTCAGCACGTCGGCGTGTGTGATGGCAACAAACGAGCTTTTGTTGTCATTCTGCTGGCGGCGCCAATCGGACAGGATCCGTCCACATCACCTTGCGTACGCCCGCAAAATGCAAAACAAAAGTTTGGGGACAGGAACAAGAAAATGTGCTGTTGAATTTTCCAGCTCTCGCGGCTGATATTCCACATTCATTCGCCTTGGAAACAGACCACAAGTGCGCCATTACCTCCCCCCCCCCCCTCCCCACACACACACACACAATCAACTGACAGCTTGTGTGTGCTACGTTAATAGCATGCTATCATGCTATCACAGGCCCGTAGCACAAATGCGGCACTCAGGGCCGTAATCGTGTTGTCACTTCTCACACACACATTCACAAACTCGGAGATATTTTCACTTTAGGACTTTAGATCCCCGTGTGTGTGTTTCAGAGGAATGTATGTGTGCATTTTATAGAATATCAATTTCTGTATAGTTTTCATTTAGCACTTCACTTAGCAGGATGACAATCGGTAGACATGTCGGCAATCCACCCCCCAAAAAATCTGCCTGAGAAGACAAAGAAAGTCAGCCATTTTGGTTGTAAGTGGCCATCTTGGGGTCAATTTGCACACTTCTACTGAAATATTTAAAACAATTAAAATAAGCCAGTTTGATTTCGCAACATGACATTTTTAGTAGGTGTGTTGAACCAAAGAAACAAAAGTCACAACAATCCACGCATGAAAAGACACATTTTGTTTCCAAGTGGCCATTTTGGACATTTTCAGGGTGCTCTTTTCTTTTCAAAGGATTACTTGTCCACTGACTTAAAAAGAAAAAAAAGATGACCTTGTCACTTGACTCACTTCTATTTTTTTTTTTATTCATCCCCTGAACCGTCATAAGTGGAGACACACACCAAATCGGAAGAAGCCACGCCAAGAAAGAGACAGGAAGTCATCCATTTTGTTTGCAAGTGGAATGAATGTGTGACGTTTGGAAGTTTCCACACGTGCGAGCGCTCACTGCGGCGTGTAAAAGAAGAAGGCGAGCGCGCCAGATAGCCGTCGAGACGCTCCCGTCTCGTTCGAGTCTCGTTCCCCGTAGCGGGCCGGAATTCTCCGCTCGCTCCTTCCTGAGCGACGCGATTGCGCTCGGAAGAGAGAAAAGAAAAAAAGACAGAACGTCTTATCGAAAGCGGCTGCCGTCCGTCGCCGAAAATGAAGAAAATGTCATTGCCAGTTGAGGGACGATCGCAAGATGGCGAGATGATGTGCGACCACATTGCGGACGTCTCTCGCTTTTCACGCGTACTTCCGCTGAAATGCGAAAACAAAAAAAAGACACAATGACGATACAAAAGAAAATAATCACGGGAAGGTTTTGAAATGAAGCTTTCTCAAGTCGTCCGCATCATCATCTTCACCATCGTCATCATCATCATCATCATTTGAATTATGATCATTAACTTCTTCATCGCTATCATCCTCCTCCTCTTCATCTTCGACATCATCATCAATATGATCATTTTCATCATCCTCATCATCATTATCATCATCGCCGTCATGACATCATTATTATCATCTTCATCGCCAACATCATCATCTTCATCTTCATCCTTATCATCATCAGTCGTCATCAATATGATCATTTTCATCATCCTCATCATCTTCATCATCATCATTATCATCATCGCCTCATTATTATCATCACCTTCATCACCAATATCATCATCATCATCATTATCATCATCGCCGTCATGACATCATTATTATCATCTTCATCGCCAACATCATCATCATCTTCATCATCATCATCATCATCATCATCATCAATATGATCATTTTCATTATCATTATTTATATAAGGGTGGCACGGTGGCTAACTGGTTAGCACGTCCGCCTCCCATCGCAGAGGACGTGAGATCGAGTCCGGGCTTTGGCCTTCCTGGGTGGAGTTTGCATGTTCCGCCCGTGCCTGCGTGGGTTTCCTGAGCGTGAGTGTGGATGCTTGTTGGTCTGTGTGTGCCCTGCGATTGGCTGCCAACCAGTTCCGGGTGTAACCCCGCCTACAGCCCAAAGCCAGCTGGGATAGGCTCCAGCAACCCTTGTGAGGACAAGCGGTTAAGAAAATGGATATATATATATGCTCAATATCTTCTTCATCGTAATCATCATCATCATCATCATTGTATTCGTCATCATCGTCGTGCGCTTTGTTGGAGTGTCAGCGATCAATAATGAACGATGTGGTAATTATCAGCCCGTCGCTTTGATGAACAATTGGAGGCGGGCGAGCACGTTTGGCCTCCGCCGGCGTTCGGACAACCTCGTTCGTCTTCATCCTCATCTTCCTCTCCTTCGTGTTGCTAAATGCACGTTTGTCATTGCTGGCCGCTCGGCCCTCCATCAGCCGCATCCCGTTTTGCTTCAAATGCAAGCGGCACCTGCATTCGCTTCATGATCGTAACGTGCGCGCACCTGCATGTGCGTGCACGTGTAGGAATGTGTGTGTGTGTGTGTGTGTGTTCTCAATTGTTGAAATCCTGGTCAGCATTTAAATGATTGGCAGCAAAATGGTCCACTTTCAATTTGAAAGCCTACTTTAAGACCCCAATTGAAAACCCTAACCCTAGTTAGAAACCCTCTTTTGAAACCCTACCTCAGTTTGAAACCCTACTTTGAAAAGCTGACTATAGTTTGAAGCACTCATTTGAAACCGCAACCCTAGTTTGGGTCATGTCTGGGAAGATCTGGTTTTGGTTGAGGGTCCCGATTGGTCCTGAGTGGGTTCCTGCCCTTCCGCGGCTTGACCAATCCGGGCCCTCAGCCACTTGTGCCTGGCCCCAGGTGTGGCTAGTTACCCAATTAGTGTGGGTGTATTTAGGTCCCGGGTGGTGATCAGTCGCCGTGGGATCCGTCACCCCCGGAGTTCTCTCTCTCTCTCTCTCTCTCTCTCTCTCTCTCTC
>NC_135433.1:1759348-1789348 GCF_051991255.1 Vanacampus margaritifer
CCCCAAATATTGAGAAGATTTTAGAAAAAAAAGACTCCACAAACATGTGAACCCACAGAGACAGTATTCGGGGGGATGGACTGTACATATTTTATGATTTGGTTTATTTATTATCACTGATATATAAATACCTGAAATCTTAAAATGTTGTGTGTGAATGTATGAGAACGTGTCTGCTTTGCTTTGCTACTCCAAAAAATCCAACTTTATTCTCGAAAAATGAGATTTTCTTTTGTGAATATCAACTTTTTTTATTTAATCCCTGTAAGATTTTGTTTTGATTGCATTGACGTCGTCGTGACAAACATGAATCAATATTTATTTTTCCTATAAAATGACATCTGAAAATCTGAATGTCTGATAAGATTTGGACTTTTTTTGGACCAGACGGCGACTTGACTCGAGTAAGTTTGTGTTTTGTTTGGACGAGGGCGCGAGGCGCTCGCGATGTCGACTGCTGAGCATAAATCAATATTTTTGCCGCGCATGCAAAATCTTGTGTTGACATTCGGAGAGCAGATCAAAGCTTTGTCGTCAGCGACAGCCGGCGCGTTTACTCGTCTTACGTAAACGCTGGACCGACGCCAGCTCGCCGCCAATCACAAGTCGACAACCACCACGAGACGCTGAATTTATTCTTGGAGAAAATACCAAAACATTCTGTCAAAAACAAGACCTCATTCTTGTCCAAGTTAGATCAAATCTGACTTTAAAAAAAAAACAAATTTAAAATACTTTTAAGATTACGGTTAATTTCTCAAAAATGAGTCCCCGAAATGACTGCTTTATTACAGACAAAAGAATTGGGACAAAAATATCCGGATTTGGATGTGAAAAAATGTGAAATCTGGAGAAAAGTTTGCATTGGGACATCGACTGGAACTTAAGACGAAAGTATTGGCGTATACTTTCCTGGGACAAAAGTATTGGGACACCTGCAGGATGCAGCCTGGGAGTGTAGTCAAAAGTATTGGGGACACCTGCAGGAAAATACGATTTGGTTGTTTGTTTATTGAACATATGAACCAGTAACAGAAATACGGTCATTAAAATAAAAAGATGAAAAAGTCACGTTTTACATACATAAGTCATCATTAAGCGCAGTTTACATGTTCAAAAGGGAGTCGGAAGAAGTAAAAAACCGTATGTCGTCCTAACCCCCCTCACAAGAAAAAACAACAACTTGCACCTATAAACAGCTTCACTGATACGTGCATAAATATGCAGATATTTACAGATACATAAATCATCACATACATTTTTTATTGAATTTATACTGACTTATACTTGATTTCAATTTTTCTTGTTGTACTTTGCCTTTAAACATTTTTAAACAGAGCAAATCATTCACAACTTTTCAGGTTCATTCCAAAAGGATTCCGCTAATTTGCACCTAGAATTGAAACACACCTTTGCTTAATATTTCTTCTTATTTAGTTTTTTTTTTTTTTTTATAGACACTTGTACCACTTAAATCGGAGCCGCTCTCTCTGATTTCAAACTGGGATTCTCGACAAAAGTATTGGGACACCTGCAGTGAAGTGAAAAAGTTCCCAAAATGCACTCGGTGAAAACGTGGAAAAAGGTTTTATGACATGGAAATACAATTTGGACAAATGTAATGGGACACTTCCTTTGGACAAAAGTATTGGGACACCTACAGGATGAGGACTGGGGAGTTTGGCCAAAAGTATTAGGACACACAGAACAATCTATAAATGAATCAATAAAACAAAAGCCAGTTATTTTACAGTGGTAATATAGTGTGTGCGCCCGTGTGTGTATGGAAGGGAGGGGGTGGGGGGTCGGGGGGGGGGGGGGTCAATTGGGTCAGTAGGCTGAACCAAGTGGAACAAACATCTCTATCAATGTCTGCTCGTGACACTTGATAACCTGATGGATGATCACACATGACGTCTTCTCCTTTGGTCTGATTCCTGCATGGGGGGGGGGGGGGGGATCCGCCAGGGGGGGGCTACGGCTGGGGGGGGAGGGCGCCGATCCAGTGGTGCTTCCAGTTGATTGGACTCCATTTACTCTCCTGGGGGAAGACTGCTGGAGGTTTTTTATTTACACTCTGGGCATGTGATGACTACACAAACACATGATGTTATCAGTCAATAGAAGGTTGCCAAAAGTATTGGGACAACTGCGGGAAGTCAGAAAGTTCACTTGAGGGCAAAAGTATGAACTGGGCAAAAATTGTAGGACAAGAAAATGAAGAGCGAACGTAATGGGACGCCAAAGTGATGAAAATCTGTTTGGACAAAAGTATTGGGACGTTCACAGTTGTTTGATTGTATTTAGTTTGTAGACAGTATAAGTGACATTAAAAAAAATAATCCTAATAATTGGCTCACATTCAACTGTGTTCCTAATGAAGTGGCCAAGCAAGTGGATCACACTGGCTGTAACAACCTTATAATATGACGCAACGTTCCACTACGCTGAGTCACATGACATGTTTTGAAAACATCTATTGTCAGAAGATTATGACAATAATAATAATAATAATAAAGACAAGCTGTGCTGAAGGTGGCGTCACTTGTCCTTTGAACTTGTCATCAGGCGGCATCAGCGAGTCAACACTTCAGCGCTTTACGTCATGCATGTGTCATGTCTGGGAAGATCTGGTTTTGGTTGGGGGTCCCGATTGGTCCTGAGTGGGGTCCTGCCCTTCCTCGGCTTGACCAATCCGGGCCCTCAGCCACTTGTGCCTGGCCCCAGGTGTGTCTAGTCTCCTCATCAGTGTGGGTGTATTTAGTTCCCGGGTGGCGATCAGTCGGCGTGGGATCATTGCCGCTCGTCACGGTCGCCCCCCCCCCCCCCGGAGTTCTGTCTGTCACTTTGATTTTGTATCTTTTCAGTTCTTTGTTTATTTAACACTAACCAGTAGCCCGGTTAGTGTTTCGCACTCTGGCCGTGGTTCTCCTGCCTCCCTGCATTTTGGGTCCTCCACTCCACACGCCGACAGACACCACGCCGCTCCGCGACAGCATGTGAGCAACTGGATGGACGCTACATGGACTACACATCGAACAGTGTGTGTGTGTGTGTGTGTGTGTGTGTGTGTGTGTGTGTGTGTGTGTGTGTGCGCTGCACATTGTTTGACCAGCATTCTTATTCCACGGTCACGTCAGGCCTTGAACCAACAACCCCTGCCCCCTCCTATTCCCAAATGTATTTCCTCTCCTCGGACAAAGACCCCCCCCCCACACACACACACACACACAATCACTCCAAATGCAAGTAACCATGGTAACTGAAGACAAAATGCTGCATATTAAAATACAACGAAAAAAAGTACGTTCATAATAATAATAACCATCGTCATCATAAAAGGTTATTTTTGTTATATAGGTTTAAAGTGAAAAAAATATTTTTTAAGTTTTATAATATTTTAATATCAACATTTTGCGTACAGTTGACACTATTACTGCAATGAAGATAATTCTGCAATTTTTTCTGGTGCTTGTTGAATTCGTGTTTTATTTAATACGTTTTAAATATGTTTCATTATTTTGCATATTTTCATATATATGTAAAATATGAATATTTCTAAATAAGCATCTACAAATTGTTAGAAGTGTTAAAATATTTATGTTTAAAAAATAGTTGCGGGCTTCGTTTTATAATGAATATTTTTGGTGATATTTTAAAGCAAATAACGTTTGAGAAATTTTAGCTGTTACATTTACCGGATGATATTTTAGCCTCATAGATTTACGGCGTTTAAAAAATAGCAAACACACACAAAATGTAGCCGATTATTTGTTTGTTTGTTTGTTTGTTTTTGGGGGGGGGGGGGTATTTTGGTGGTAAATTAAAATTGACGGCAAGTAAACAATTTGCAACTTGTCAAAAATAGATATTTTATTATTATTTTGGGGCCTAGTGGCATCACTCATACCTTCCTTGATATTTTTAACCCCATGTACTTCCCCCCCCGCCGCCGCCCCTCCTACCCCCAGGCCAGGCAGTGGCGCTATTTTGGGCCTCCGATGCTTGACATATAATTATATAACGATAGCGACGCTAGCTGACTTTTTGCCGCTCCATTTCTTTTCTGTGCCATACAGTTTACAGTGCACACACTCGCGCATGCACACGCACACACACTCATGCACACACACACACACAGGGCACGCGTTTAGATGTAAATATTAATAATAAAGATGTCAATATTGTGCGGAAATTTGCAAGAGCAAGCATAAGCTATTTAGTATAACATAAGACTTTGTGTAGAGAGAAGATGAATTTACTGTATGGCACAAGAAACCATATTTGGTCACGTAAGCCATCATTTGGCAGCAGAAATCATGTGACTTTTGTCAGCCAGTCAGTCAAGTCTGGTCATGATAACAATGAAATACAATTATGAAGTTGGAATCAAACGTGCTATAAGTCATGTCATGAAATGTCCTGTTGAAAATATACAGGAGGAAAAAAACAGGATTCATTTTTTCGTTTATTTAATTTTTATGTTACACTATTGTCAAGACTTGACGTGAGTTTTGTATTATTTAATGTTCAAACTCAATATTTTTTTCATTACGTTAAGAGTCATTAGTTAAAACTTCTAGTTAATATTTTAGGATAGCATTTTTTTTACTTTTATTTTACTAATTACTTTTTTTTTTTAGATTTTGTTTTGTTTTGTCTGATAACTGTTTTACTTAAAGGAGGGTAGCCATGAGAGTAATCCGTTTTGAATTGTTTGTTTACAAACAGAAACGGTCAAAACTCAAGACCCCACCTTTAATACCATTTTTAATACACAAAATAAAAGATTTTATGCCCGCCTACTGATTGTAGCATTGGTGTGATGGACTGGCAAACGCAACAGGAACAATTTAATCTTTGATAGAATTCCAGAGTCACCAGGAGAATCATGGACTGAGACGGGGGGGGGAGGTTATGAAAGTGACAACTGAAAACCTAAAAATGTAGCAAATCGTTTAACAAAAACACTAACAGCGGAACTGGGTAAAACTCAACAAAGTTCTGAAAAGACCAAAAATCCAAGTAACAACAAAACACAAGAGTGGTGACAGCGACATTGATCCATCAAAGACTGCCCGAAACCAGGAAACAAAATACAAGCCAACTGACGAGACAACGAGAGACACCTGGACAAGACACAAGTGGCTGGGGGAGATGATTGGATGACACGAGGGGACGGGATGACGAGCGCAGGTGCAAACAAAACCTAACAAGCAAGACAGGACACAAAACCAAAAATCATAAAAATTGGGTTCCCGAAGTGCGGAGTTATCAGCCAATTGGGTTCCCGAAGGACGCGGAGGAGACAGCGGGCGCCCCCAGCTGGTCTTGATCCTTCAGCGGCGTTGGAGTCCGATCTCGGCTCCACCTTCAAGGTAAGAGACCCGATCTGGCCGGTTAGCATCGACATGGCTTCCTTCAGTCAGGAACTCGTAAAAGCAATATCTACTATCAGAGGAAATAATAAAAATACTGTTGGCATTTTTATAGATCTAAAAAAAAAAGCATTTGATACCATAGATCATTCTATATTAATGAATACATTTGAGATATGGCATAAGAAGTTTAGCATATAAATGGACGAAAAGTTATTTGGACAATAGATATCAGTACTTGTAGTTAAACAATATACAATCAAAACACTTGAAGATCACTCATGGAGTTCCCCAAGGGTCTGTGCTAGGCCCAAAACTATTTATATATATATATATATATATATATATATATATATATATATACATACATACTATGTATAGAAATTATATCTGTTGTGTTTTTTTCCTAAGAGAGGTCCAGGCGAACCAATTGTGCCATTTGGTTGACTTTTTTTTATTTTTTTTCTCCTGGAGAGCTCAGTATTGTTCATTCGGTAATTTTACCGATTTGACACGTTGTCATCATTGCTCTCCTTTTTCTTTTTTTTTTGGGGGGGGGGGGGGTTGACCTTTATGAACACTAACGGTGTAAATCATTTTTCAAATAACATTTTCAGATTATGTATTGTTTTTTTATATATATATAATTAATAAATAAAATTTTCCATTAATATATTTAGATATTTTTAATACATTTGAATACTTAATAATTTATTATTGTTTTTGATATTTTTTAAAGGCGTATTCAAGGATCTTTCGTCGCTGCGTCTTGCGGGTGTATCATCTTAACGATTGGTTGTCGATCCGACGTCAATCTGACATAACGATGTCGTGCGTGCTCCTTCCTCGCTGCACGTGCACACTTGGAGTGCTTGTAGCATGTAGCATGTAGCCGCCGAGTAGCCATTCATCGTTTTAGCTCCAACGATCTTGCCGCATACTTTAAAACTGGCTGAGAGGACGTCCGACTATGAAGCGAGGCCGGCTGCAGAGACTGATGAAGATGAGTTCGCACATTCCCGATGGAATTAACTTGAAAAAAATCTAGCAAAGTTTCTGGTTAAACTCTTTGTAAAATGTACTTAAAATGTCTGAGTGCATCAACCTTTACTAGGCTTTTCAAGTAAATATCACTCCCCATTTTTAACTCTTTCACTGCCACTGACGTTTAAAGACGTCAAGTAAAAACCTACGGTTCACTGCCAATGACGTCAAAAGACGTCATCCAATGATTTATTTTTTTTTTTTTTTTGAAAAGGGTAGAGGAAACCCTTCCGCATGTCTGGTGAAAGTTTCCAGTCTGTCTGTTGTGCCTAATGACTATTTTTGGCCCCTAGAGGGCAACGATGACTCTCTTTTGACAAGATCGGGTGGGCGTCAGTAGAGGCGGAGCTAGAGCGTCGAGCAGGAGATGAGAATGGAAGACAAAAGAAAAATGGCAGCCGGTCGCGAGGAGCTCATGCCCAAGACGTTTTTTTCAAAGACCAAAAGCATCGCTGAAAGAGCACATTGTTGAAGACTATGATCATCATCGATGATGAAGATGAGGGTGGTGACTCCGTGGTTGGGAAGCATTGACGCGGCAGTAGAAGACGTTAGATGGAGCTAGATGGAGGAGGGAACGGGCAATGGCGAGCGTTTGCAAGCAGCTCTACACTTACAAGACGAAAGGCATCGACCAACGCTAAAAGAGTACATTGACGACGACGATGATCATCCTCGATGATGATGAAGGTGAATCCGAGCTTGACGGCGAAATTGGAACCGCTGATGCGGCGGCTATGACGGTGTCGTAACGCGGAGCGCAACCGAGCACGCACAGGCGGACGTTCGATCGGACGACGGAGAGTGCCCCGAGTCCAATGCATATTCATCGGAGGAAGTGTGTACAGTCTGCTACTTGCTTTTTATTCCCCGGAAAAAAAGGCCGTCAAGAAAGTGTAACGTTTGCACGCAAAACGGACCAATGCGAAAGTGAAAGTAAACTGTTGTGCGAGTCCTGGCGTCTCCTTGCACGCAGGAGAGCGTTACAAAAGGAAAAACTGTATTTGAAACATCCACATAATTGTAAGTAGTACCACAGTTGCACACATTTGTAAATAGTTTGCGAAATTGTTTTGTCAAATTGTTACACTGTTGAATGGAAATAAACGTATTTTGCAATCAAAAAACACTTTTTCATTGTTGGTGAAAGCGTTTTACAGAAGTAAAGCACTATTTAGGTGTTTGTGGCATCATTCATGGACAAAAAGAAGTGTACAATTCACTAGAGTGCATGAAATAACATCGTTTCACAAAAAGCTCTTTTTCTCCGTTTTTTGTTTCAAAAGAGAGAATTTCGGTGAAAGTAACCATTTTCTATTGTTGATTAATGAAGAACGGAATAAGGTAGAAACAAACTTTTTTTTCTGATGAAAGCTGAGAGTCCAATCTTTCATTTGGTAGTATGTGTGTTTCCATAGTCCAAACACAACATTTTCTGTGGACCTTGAAAGATCACTCAAAATGCTTAAATCGGCTGGCAGTGGGGACAACCCGTTTCTGAAAACGTCTGGCAGTCAAAGAGTTAAAGTGTCGGCGTTTCCCCCGACAAGCAGGAGAGCTGGTAGGATGGTCTTCCGCAGGCGGATTTTTCAAAAAGTGACAAACGGACGTTTGGCTTCTACTTTTCGAGAAGATCCTTGAATACATCTTCAAAAGAAACCTTGACTGTCATGACAAGTTTGCTCTTTATTATTGATTTGGTTGTTACTAACCTATCTATGAGATTCGTTTTTCAAAAATCATTTCCAGTTTAATACATTTTGTAGAAAATTTAATTGGACGTAAAGAAACAACATGCGTTCGGGAAAGTCACCTTCCCCCACGCCGTGCTCTCGTCATTCGCCAGACCCATTCGAGAGTTCTGATCGTCCCTTTAGGAACGCGACGGAGTCTTACCTTGCTTTCTTTAGACGCGTTTCACATCGCTGGACGGAGAGCCAGCCACCATTCTACGTCACTACGCACTAAACGCCTTGCAATGTAAATAACAATGGCGGCGTACGTCCAAATAAAGTTTCTACAAAATGTATTAACCTGGAAATTATTTGTATTGGTAAAGATTGGTAAATGTTGTTTAGCTTCTTATTTCTGAAAATCTTTTGGGGGATTATTATTAATATAGGCTATTTATTATGATTGATTGATTGCAGCTGTTTGGCGTTCTCTGTATGAATGGGGTGTTCCACAAGGCTCCACTTTAGAGCGTTTTTGTTTTTTAATTTCTTTGGGTTATTTTATCAGAAATATGTTCAACTGTGCACACTGGTGTAGCATTTAGTCCACTAACTCACAATTTCCCTAAAACAACTTTCCCACATTTTCCTGCACATTTCTAATCATGTTTCCTTTCTTTTTCTTTTCTTCTTCTTCCATTTTGTCTTTTTAATCCCTGCAAACCTCCATTATTCTTTCTTGGGGAGGGAAGTGTCTCCAGCAGGAGGATTAGCACGTTTTGTATTTAAGCACCATCTCCATTCACAACACTTTTTTTTCCCCCCTTCCTCGCTTCTTTTGTGTGCCACACACACACAATTCACGTTTGTGTCTTTTACACTTCTAGCCCATGACTGTCATGCTACATGCTACACTGACCTGACTCCTGCGTGTGTGTTTGTGTCCGTGCCTGCGTGCATGTGTATTTCGTTCATCATCATTAAATAGCATGTGAAAAATACGACAGAAAACCTATTTTATTGTTGAATAATTTTTAATGTCATTTCATTTAAAAAAATAATAATTTTTATTTTTTGGGACAATCATGTTTTTATTTAATACTGTTTGGATTGCTTTCAGTTAAATTTTAAAGAGTTACAAAGCATTTTTTATTTATTTTTTTGTCTTTTTTTGTATTGTTTTTTTCAGCATTGAAAAATACCCAACAACTTTAAAAAATGACTAAAAACATTTTTCATAATTTTGTGGTAAAATTATTATTGTTACTACAACCTTTCTTTTTAACATTTTATTTAAAACAAAAACATAATAATAATAAAAAAAACATTGAACAAGTCATTTTTTTTCAACCCAAATTATTATTTTTTTGACTGAAAAAAAAATCACTTTTTCACCCCCCCCCCAAACACTTTTTTAGGTCAAAATGGTCACTTTTTATAAACGAAAAAAAAAATCGCCTTTTGGAGTGTGTATTTGTAGGTTTGTGTGTTTGTGAAACGTCTTGAAACAATGAATGGTGAACACAAACACACGCAGGGCTGTTGTCGTTTCTTATGTTTTCATATCGTAAGCGTGCCTCGTCAAGGTTGAGGAGTCTCGCTCTCCACACCGCTGTGCCCCCCCCACCCCCCCCCCCCCAAATCTCTTGCGCGTAATGAATGAAAGCACAAAAGGGACTACGTCCCGTTTCTTTTGTGAATGAGTGCAATTGAACATATTGTTACCTCTGTCAAGCAAGGACAGGTTTATGTGTTGCGTGCGTGCGCGTGCGCGTGCGCGTGCGTGTTTTCATGGCCGTGAGTATCGACATAGCAATAGTGTTCTTGCTCCAGCATAAACATGCAGTCACATGGTCTTAATCATATTAAACAGTTTTCTTACACTGTCATTAAAAAAAAAAAAAAAAAAAAAAAAACTTTTTGGGAGTCATAAAATGTCGGGGAAAAAAGTCATATTAATAAAAACACCATAAAAAAAAAACAGTTACTTATTAAGAATAACGTGCTTTATTTTTGTGCTCAGAGCAAGTCTAGTGCGAAGAGTGCAAATGAGAAGAATTTTTTCTTTTGGTATTTTTGCAGACAAGTGCAGTTAATATTAAAATATATTAAATGTGATGATAATACTAATATATTCAATGAACCAATTTCTTCAATGATTTGACGGGTTCAATGCACGCTGTTGTCATATTTATGAATGAAATAGGATGACAGCCGCCACACATGTCAGGTAAAATCCACCAATATGGCATAAGAACACCTGCACCTCAATTTAGACCTGCTTCCAAATTGTCTGGTGTCTATGAAATTAAACTTTTTTTTTTGTTTGTTTTGCCAAAAAGGCAGTTTCTATCTATTTAAAAAAATAATAAGTTTTAATAAGTCAAGTTATAAAACAATCATTGTTAGTGCAACTGTTAGCAACATCATTTCTAGTAACATTAGCCCCACTGTTAGCATTGAATAATTTCAAGCAACACTGTTAGCAATTTTGCTAGCATAATTTCTAGCAACATTAGCCCCCCTGTTAACATTTAATAATTTTGAGCAATACCGTTGGCAATATGGCTAGCATCATTTACAGCAACATTAGCCCCACTGTTTGCATTGAATAATTTCGAGCAAGAATGTTAGCAATTTTGCTAGCATCCTTTCCAGTGACATTAACTCCACTGTTAGCGTTGAATAATTTTAAGCAACACTGTTTGCAATTTTGCTAGCATCATTTCTAGCAACATTAGCCCCACTGTTAGCATTGAATAATTTCAAGCAAGAATGTTAGCAATTTTGCTAGCATCCTTTCCAGTGACATTAGCTCCACTGTTAACGTTGAATAATTTCGAGCAATACCGTTTGCGTTTTTGTGAGCATCATTTCTAGCAACATTAGCCCCACTGTTGGCATTGAAGAATTTCGAGCAACACTGTTAGCAATTTTGCTAGCATCATTTCTAGCAACATTAGCCCCACTATTAACATTGAATAATTTAGACCAAAACTGTTAGCAATTTTGCTAGCATGGCTGTTAGCATCGCAGTAATCAACATCACCTGTAATGCCGGCTGGATTTGTCCGTCCTAAAGACTGTGTCGCCATCGTCATGGCAACCAGCAATAAAGGCGACGGGAGGACGGGGGCCACGTTGAGCCGAGAGAGTGAATGAGTGAGCGAGGTTGGGGTTGCTCAAGGTGATGTTTGCGCTGACCCGAGGCCTTGTTCCAATATATACGAGGCCTTTATATCTCCATCCCGCGTCCACGCCGAGCGACCTTGTGTTTACGAGGCCGCCGCCGCCGCCGCCGCCGCCGCCGCCACACAATTGGCTTGATTCATGTGACATGCGAGCCAAACGGCAGGCTTGTAACCGCCCCCGGCGTAGGCAGCCCCCTCTCCCCCTCCAACGGCGAGCCGTATATCTGACCGCCGGACGCTCCTGCAGGCGCTTGACAGGTGGATTTAGTTACCTGCGAGGATCGATACGCTGATGCTGGCTGACATTCTGCAAAATGACATTATGGATTTTGCCATTTGGCTTTTTCCATACGTTTAACAGTCGTCATATGAGCAACATCCATCAGACGCCAAGGCAACACTTGGAATCAGACCGTTGCTTTTTCTTCAGATTTAATTTAACACAATGAAAAAAAAAAATGTGAACAAAGACCTTTCTTTATAACACAGATGATGATTACAGTGCCACCTACTGCCGAGGAGGACTTTCCCTAATTTTGGACTTTTTTTGTTGTTGCGTGTCTGTGTGCCCTGCGATTGGCTGGCAACCAGCTCAGGGCGAAACCCCGCCTACTGCCCAAAGCCAGCTGGGATAGGCTCCAGCGCCCCCCGTGACCCTTGTGAGGACAAGCGGTTAAGTAAATGGATGGATGGATGTTAGCATCACAATATTCAACATCATCCCTGGCCTGCTTTTTACACAGGAACAGGCAATGGACTGGTCGCTATCTAATGTCAAGCTACATAATACTGTGACTAAAGAAATCAACTAGTCGACAGTCTATCACATTTTACATCGAGACAAACAATGGACTGGACACACACACCTCTTCCTCCCTCCTTCTTGTCCATAAGCATCCTTTCTTTCTTTTGCTTCCTATAGATCTTCCTCTCCTGCTGCCTCATCCAACTCATCCTGATGGTTTTTCTTAACGACAACACAAACAAACAAACACAAAAATGCACTGTAAACACACACAAGAAAAACTACACAATTAAACCCTCCCGATTTGCACACAAAAGTCCCCCCCCTGCCATCCACCCATTACCCCACAGGTGACGCACAGCGTAGGTCGCAGATGTGTGAATGCGAGGTTGAGTGCATCCCTGCTGTCGCCGTGGCAACACCCTAAAGTCAACGTATAAGAGATGTGTGTGTGTGTGTGTGTGTGTGTGTGTGTGTGTGTGTGTGTGTGTGTGTGTGTGTGTGTGTGTGTGTGTGTGTGTGTGTGTGTGTGTGTGTGTGCGTGTGTGTGTGTGTGTGTGTGTGGGGCAATCACACACACGCGCGTTAGATGACAAGAGCTGATGTGAGCGCAAACTTGTGATAGCGCATGAATAATTCTCTTTATTTGGTGATGCTCGTTCAATAAAGTCGGAGAGTTTGGATCAAAAAGATGACACGGCGCCGCACCTGTGCCAACGGGTTGGAAAAGTCAGGCGTTCACAAGGAGGGGACGGGGGGGGGTGTTGAAGTCACTCTCAGGAGATCGGGAAAGTTTTTGCCTTCGCTATGTAGCAAAAACAAGCAGGAAAAAACAGTGTTGAAGTTTGTATGAAAACGGCAAAAATCTCAACAGGCAGATTAAAGCATGATACGCGGAACCAAGCTATGTGGCGAGCAATATTTATATAAACAACATCGTTTTAGGATAAACCTATGCTGTATTAAAAATTGTAATGCAAACAATTTTAAAACTATGTGATCATCACAAAGATCTATGTGACCATCAAAATCAACCCAAATCAAACCAGGCTTTAGGTGAAGCTATAAAGTCAACAAAATTAATCCAGGTAATTTTAGACAGTGGCTAAAGCTACGGGGTTGCCAAAATTATTGTCGATCGGTACAGGTTTTGAGTAAAGTTATGCTATTGATCAAATTAATCCAAATAAATTTAGGCTCTGCATAAAGATATGTAGTCATCAAAATCAAATTAGATTAATTCAGTATATGGGTAAAACTATGTGACCATCAAAATCAACCCAAATCAAGCCAGGCTTTAGGTGAAGCTATAAAGTCAACGAAATTAATCCATCCGGGTAATTTTGACAGTGGCTAAAGCTATGAGGTTGCCAAAATTAACACAGATTAACGCAAATTTTGAATAAAGTTATGCTGTCGATCAAATGAATCCAGATAAAGTCAGCCTCTGCATAAAGCTATGCGGTTAACCAAATTAATCCAGATCATTTCAGACTGTGGCTGAAGCTGTGCAGTTGCCAAAATTAACACAGATCGATACAGATTTTGAATAAAGTTGCGTTGTCGATAAACTAATCCAGATAAAATTCAGGCTCCTCATAGTGCTATGTGGTTCTCAAAATGTATCCAGATAAATGTTGGCTCCAGGGAAAGACTGTAGAGATAATGCAGGCAATGGCGAAGGCGCTTGGTGGCCGCGTGTGGCCACGGCCATACCAAACCTCCCCGGTCGACAAAATTCATCTAGATCAATTCAGGCACCAGCTCAAGATCCTGTATGTGTTTGAAAGACTCGTCCAGTTGAATTCAGGCTCTAGATAAAGCTATGAGAGTCATCAGAATTGATATTGATTATTTCAAGGTCTGAATACAACAAAAGTAGCCTCCAAAATTGAATCCAGAAAAAAAAAAAAACTGTTCAAAATGAATCCAGGTGAATTCTAGATTCGAATACAGCTATGCGCCAAAATGATTCCAGATCAATTCAGGCTGTTGATAAAGTTATGTGAACTTGAAAATGAATCCGGACGAATGGACGCTCTCGCTCGAGCTATGCGGCCGTCCGTCTGCATGGCTGCTGCGTGTGTCTTTTGTATGTGAAATCATCTCCAGCAGGCTCATTTTGTCTGAGCCGTCCTTAACGAGTGCGCCGGGCGCGTTAGCGATGAGCTCCTTAGCAATCGGCGCCCGCTAATAAGTATTTATTGGGGGGCTAACAGGCGCTAGCGGGGCTTGTCAATGAACGCCGTTAGCGCATAATTGCTAATTAATTAGCTTTGCAGGCTGCCTCAATTAGAGAAGATTTGAAGCCCAGCCCAAGCTCGTTAGCGTCAACGATGCAAATGTGGCAAACGTTAGCTGCGGCTCAACTGGGGGAATCCAGACTCCAGATTGGGCGGTTTATTGTTGATTTGAAGCGTGACAAGTGTGTCTGCTGATCTGGTGTCATCTCCAAATCAAGAAGGCAAACGTCAAAGAGACTTTTGACGATTGATTCTGTCCAACATTCAACTCAAAATGATAAGTTTGAACATCAGTGCAAGAACTCGACTGACTCTGAACCATTCGTGATCCAACAGGCAGATTTTTCCACATCAGGTCGAAAATCCTGTTGATTTCAAATCCCACAAAGGTGGATGACAATAACATATATAACATTTAGCATATCTAAAAAAAATAGTAACTTTTGATACAACTGAAAGTTTCTGCTGTCTGTGTCAACTTCTGATCAGTGAATATATCACATTAAGGTATTTGCTCCCCACAACGTATAAAAACGTTCTATTTTTTAAAAATTGTCATGGTCCCAAAAACGCATTTATACGTTGTTTTGTTGTTGTTGTTGTTTAATGCTAGAGCCTACAGAAGGCTTTGATGCAGCCTCTGACCTGAAGAAGATGCTTGAAGCAATGGCAGTTACTACAAAAACGTCCAGCAGGTGACAGTAGAGTATAAGAGATCAACCAAGGCCATGTTGGGGGAAAAAAAGCTCATTTACCCACAGTTGTGAATAATGATTAAACCTAGCTATATTCTAATGCTAACTGCCTCAAAACGGAAACCGATACAAATGTACTTTTTTTCGTGATGAAAGAAAAAGACTCTTATCTTTCTTTTGGTAGCCTCCATGTTTTTATAGCAATAAAACACAATATCCCGTGGGCCTTGCAAAATCAGTCCAAATCCGAGTGAATGAGTTAATGATTGACACAGATCCTTGCGTAAACACTGCTTTAAAAAGTGTCATCGTATTAGCAATTATCCATCCATCCATTTTCTTGACCGCTTTTCCTCACAAGGGTCGCGGGGGTTGCTGGAGCCTATCCCAGCTGGCTTCGGGCAGTAGGCGGGGTACACCCTGAACTGGTTGCCAGCCAATCGCAGGGCACACAGAGACCAACAACCATTCTCACAATGTATTAGCAATTACCATTGCTTAAATTCTAAAAGCGGATATCTGCTCAGGGAAGGGGCGGATCTATTCGGGTGGGCTGTGGGCTACTCCACAATCGTAAAAAACAACAACTGTTTGCCTTTATAACTTTCAATACACTAAGGAAATACTCATTGAGCCCAGTAGAGCTTTGTGTTCTGCAGACTCAGGCAAGTTAGTCGAGCCCAGGGTTCCAAGCAAACATGGTGAAGCGGCATTTAGCTGTTATGTTACTTTCAAATGCAATTAGTTGCCAGCAGAAGTGAATACAACCCTAAGTATAAATGCCTTTAAATCCATGTTGAAAACTTTGTTTTTTTCCCCCATAACTTTCATTAAGGGTTTTTTTTTTTTATCAAAACTTTATTTCTAAAGCGCTTTTCATACAAGCATAGTGCTTTACTAATTAATATCACCCCAAAGCCCAGGCCAACCTTGCTTATAAATTCTTTTAATTAATTTCTTTCCTTTGCTTTTAAAAGTCTGCGCCTTTGACAATTAGTTTAAATGTTGTCAATGTGCGTTCTTTTAGTCATTTTATTAAGCTACATTTGTTGCGAAGGTATTCAGCTGTTCTGTCGTAAAATGCTTTTGAGTTGGCTTGTGTGTGGAATTTGTTATAGAAATGAAGTTGCCTTGCTTTGCCTTTAGCAGGTGTTAAATGTAACCAAAAATCAAAACGCTAAAATAATGAATAATTGAATGAAGAAGGAAGAATTGCTACCAGTCTAGTCATGGCGACCAGTCTTCTCGCATCCCATCTAGTCATAATGACCAGTCCTCGTTGATTTGAAATGATATCCAGCTCAAGATGACTGAAGACGATTAGCGACCGTTGATTTTGAGCCACATTCAACCCAAAATGACAAGTTTGAACCCCATTGATTTTGAAATCTATTTGAACCCAGCAACCATATTTTCTCACGACATTGACGAGTGATTTAAAAAAAAATAATATTTCATACAAAAATGATAATAGGGACTATCCAAGTGTCGATTTTGAATGATGTCCGATTCAACTGGGGATGTCAGAGCAAGAATCCTGTCGATTTTCAATGTGATTCGCTCTAAAAGGCTTGAGGTCTTTGTCGTCAGCACTCGGCAGTCAAAACTGCTCATTCCCACTTTTATGACTGAAGCGATAAGCCTATTGATTTTGTGTTAAATGGTGCACAAGATGTTCTTTAGTGTGGCGAAATAAGCAATAAAGTCATCCGCAGTAGTCAAATGCCGCCCGGCCAAGGTTGCCGCTGTTCGTCCGGTGCGCCCGGTGCTCGTTTTTTCCGATTCTTTCCATCAAAGTGCAGGCCAGATTAAGGTGTTAAAAAAACAAACAAACAGAAGGTCAGCAAAATGGAGTGTAAAAGGTAAAAAGGTCTCAAGGCGAGCCAACTCTTTTTATTTATTTTTTTTATTTTACGACAGCCATTCCCGTTTACGTGTTCTTTCCGGCGACATTTTGAGCTGTTTGACACAAAGCGACAGGAAATAGCTACATAGGTGCTAAAAATGAAAGACTGCACGTAACATCACCTGAAGGCTCAGGCAACATTTTCAAACAAAGGAAATCATATTTTGGCTTACTACATCATTATGTCATGGTATATAGACAAAATATTGGCGATTTTAGAAGCTCTCATCGAGACCTTTAATTTGATGTATGACTCGACGAGATTTGTTGCAATTTCAATTTTTGTATTATTTTGGATTATTTCTAGTTATTCTGTATATTTTTGTTGCACAAAATGATGGTTATGATTAACAGCTGGCATGGAATGACTGTCAGTTTAAGACATCTACCACATGGACAAATGTGTCAGGGACATTTTTTTTTTTTTACTCTGTGGATTGTTTCTAGTCATTGTTTTATTTCGATTGTGCAAGATAGTCCTTACTATGAATAACTGCCAAAGAATGATCACATTCTTTAATGACATTTGACATTCCTACATTCCAAGTGCACGTGATTGTTTTTGATGAGGTGGATTATTTTAGCCAATCTGTTTATTTTTAACGATGAAAGTTTCTGGTTATTATGAATAACTGGCAAAAGGAGCAAATCACATTGTGCTGCAAACTTTATTTGACTTTGTGGATTATTTCTGGGCAGTTTGTTGATTTTTTTTAATTTGTAAGGTGTCAGATACAAATAGCATTAATTATTGGGCATGCACTGTATATGCCCTTGCCTTCTTTTTTACTTTGTGGATTATTCCTATGTAGCCATTCTGTATCTATTTTGCAAGGATGGACTTCATCAGGATACCTGACAAGAAGTCATATTAAAGTATTTGTATGACACGTCTACATTATGCATAAGCATGCGATCAAGCGTACAGTGGACATTATTTGGCTTTGTGGATCATTTACTGTGGTTTTAGAATATTTCTATTTTGCAATGAACAGTCGCACAGTATCAATTACAGTATGATATATGTTGACATATGTGAGAGACAGAGTGTGAACTTTTTTTGTGGATTATTTTGAGTGGTTTTGTCTTATTTCTATTATACACAATCTATTGTTTAAATTCACATGTTCCTCAAGGCTCTGCGGGAAAGTCTTCCTGGGAGGACTTTGGAGTGTTTTCCCCCTTTTTTACTTTTCCTTTTTATCTTCCTGCGGTTGTCTTTGCAGGGGAGGAGGAGGTGAAAGAATTTATGCCTTTAATTAGGAAGGCAGCTCAGCCTTGGAGGGACGTTACTCGTTTTACTCGCAGGTCGGCGGGCTCGTCGGGGCGGCGGTCTGGGACGTGCTCGCTGCTTTAGTGCTTTATTGGAAAAGGACGCGTCGTAAAAGCAAGTCGGCAACCTTTCCTTCCTGACATGATCGTCATCGCGTCGTCACGCCGATCCCATCGCCTTGGATCCAAAATGTAGATCAAATTATCCAGTCTTTACCAAAGACAAGATTGTTTTCTGAATTAAAAAATACACAAGACTTCAGAGTTCAAATTGGCGGTAAACATCAGTGAACCTTGTCGGAGTTCAATTAAGCGAGCACTAGAGGATTAACTACTAAATGTAAATGCTTAGAAATAATCCAGAATGTCAAAAAGTTAACAGAATGCTCGGTCATGTTAGCACAAAACATAGACATCTCATACAATCGCTGGAATGTGATTGTTCCTTGTAAGTTAGTCTTGATGACTTTGAACCTTTGAAACGTGAACAATAGATATAAACAGACTAACTGGAATTAGTCCACTGAGTCAAGAAAACGTCCACGGCACTGCAGGTCATTTCCGACCATGTGCATGCATGTGAAGAACATTTACTACAAGTAGTGCTCACCAGTTATTCATGACGCTCGTCACCAGTAAAAGTATATACAGCGACTACAAATAATCCACAAAGTAAAGGAAAAGGAAAAAAAAAAAAGAAGGTCCTCGACTTCTTTGGTCTTCAGGCAAACATGTTGTCAGGCAGCTACTGTAATCAATAATGTGCAACTGTTCCTTGCACAAAATAAATAAACAGACCAACTAGAAATAATCCAAAAGGTAAAGAAACATCCACGGCATGCATGCAATGAACATGTCATATAAGATATGCGCACCAGTTATTCATAATACTCATCACCAACAGAACTGTAAATAATCCTCAAAGTAAAGCAAAAGTCCATGAATGGCATATTTGCAGTAAGTCTCCTTCTGCAAAATAGAAATATATAGAACACTCAAAGTTATCCACAAAGTAAAACAAAAAACATCTGACATTATTGGTCATGTATGTAAACATGTCATGCAGCTACTGTAAGCGATAATATACAACCTTGCGCAATAAAAATAAACACAACTACTAGAAATAATCCACAAAGGCAAAAAATAGCCATGGCATGCTTGGTTAATGTCAACGTGTCATGAAATGACTGTATAACTTTCCACTTTGCTCAATAGAAATACATAAATGACACTGGATCACTCGAAATAATCCACAAAGTGAAAAAAACGCTTAGTCTTGCACGGGCACGTAAGTAAACTCATTATACTGTACTACTGTATTCTACATTATATTGATCATAATAAAAGTCGATATATATAAAAACCTTGCATGAGAGAAATAAATACAACTACAATCTACAAAGTCAAATAACGTCTATTGCACACTCAGTCAGTGTAGACGAGTCATACAAATACTGCAATAGGACAGTTGCTGGCTAGTTATTCGCGATAACTGACACAACAGAAATAATCCACTTAGTAAAAACACAAATAATACACAGTCAAAACCAAAATCCTCTCTCATGCTGACACGCTTGTAGCCAAACACGTGAAATGTACATCATCACAAAATGTCGTCTTCTTTTTTTTAATCCAATTGTCTCCACACTTGGTGGCCCCGTAACAGGTAGACGGCTTCTTAGCTGATTTATTTTTAGTGATGATTGACTTTGACCTCATTAAGGACATCATCACTAAGGTCAAAGTTTACCATTGACTTGGTGAAAAATCTCCGTGCAACAAACCAGATTGAGTCATATGTCAAATGAAAGGCCTCGATGAGGACTTTCTAGATTTGGGCATATCTTTTCAACGGGACTTAATGTGCTGACGTAGTGAACTTTTTTTTTTAATTTATTGTAGCAGCGAAGCAGCAGCCAAGCAAGTCGTTGCTTCCTTTGCCTTCCGCTTGAGCAGACTGAGCTCATTGATTTGATTCTCAATTGGATTTGCGCGCGCTCAGCGGAGTGAAATGAAGGCAGACACATGACATCCAGCACGCCGCTTCCATTTAAGCAACAACGGCAACGTCAAATCACTCGGCGGGAACTTTCATTTGTTTAAGAGGCCCACTCTTTCGCCGCCGTTACTTTTAATTTCTTACGCTCGTCCGGTTGACATTTGAAAAGGAGAAAGGGAAAAAAAAGTTTGGGAGTTCATTTATCATTGATGATGATGACGTTGTTGTCGGACAAGAAACAAAGCAAATGCAATTTAGTCAATGTGTTATTAAATATTGAGAATTTGTGCAATGTGCATGTGATGAGCTCATCCGTGATGATGTCATTGGTGTGTGTGTGTGGGGGGGGGCTTCTGCACACCTCCTTGCCCCAATGTTTCCTGGGATGTTTTACTTCAAAAAGCCACTGTGTGTGTGCGTGTGCGTAAAATGATGCATGTTTAAGGAGTAGAATGAAAGAAAATAATATGGAACAATTCAAACAAGATTTTTTGTCTTTTTCGACTGGCTGCCTGTTTCTAATGTTTTTGACTACCTTGCGTTGCTATTGGCTAAAGGCAGTATTTTTTCCATTGGCTACCATGAGAGGGTGTACCTAATGAAGTGACCAGTGATATACGATATACGATACGATATACTTTTGTTTTCCCCGTGGGGAACTTTTTCCTGGACTCCGTCCAGCTGCAGTGTACAGTAAAGAAAAAAACAACAGGATAGAAAGAGATAAAATTTAAATTATATAAATAAGAAGTGCAGCAATAAGAAAAAGACTTCCCAGAAGTCTTCACAGAAGTATACATGTGTAGTGAATAAATATATATATATATTTATTTATATATATATATATTTATATATATATTTATTTATATATATATATTTATTTATATATATATATTTATTTATATATATATTTATTTATATATATATATTTATTTATATATATATATATTATTTATTTATATATATATATTTATTTATATATATTTATTTATATATATTTATATATATTCGCCACATTGGTGAACTGGCGCAACCTAATGCTGCGGCATCTCGTCCATATTTGCCATTCCGACAGAAGTGAGGTATCAGAGAGGCGAGGCGGCTTTCATCCCGAGGAGATTCCCCGCAATGTTTGACAGGCCAAAGTCAAATAAATGTCGGCCTGGGAAGTCGCTCATTTCAAGTGTGCGTGCGTACATATGTGTGAGGGGCCCCTCATCTTCCTCGTTAAGGTGGACTGGCAGTTAACATGTTGACGTCGTTAGGAATGCGATCAAAGCAAAAGTGAAAAGCTTCACACTTTGTAGTTTATTTCCCACCTGTACCGCTAAGCATGTAGTCTGCACGACGGCGGTTTTTTTTGGGGGGGGGGGGGGGGTTCACAGGGGAGTAATATTCTGAGGAAAAACTCGCAAATTTGTGACTATAAAGTGGCAAATTTGCGAGGAAAAAAACTCAGAAACTTACGAGAAATACACTTAACGTAGCTATAGTCTACTGTGAGGATTTGCTGGTGGTTAATGGGACGCTGTTTATAAAATGCAAAGGCAGGATGGAGACGGATTCATTCTTAATTGAAACTTTACTCGTCATCCACGGCAGCTCGAGCGACAACACTTCCTGATCAGCTGACTAACACAAACCAATCAGAAGCTAGCACACTTGAGGTAAAAAATGCAAGTGAATGACGGAGAGCAGCAGATTCAACACATCAACTAAGATACTTGTACAAAAAAAATACCAACATGTATGAATGCGTAAATAATAATTGTGGAAACGTAAATATACATTTGAACAAATGAACTTAAATGCTTGATCCTCAAAGAGCGAATGCTTAACATGATATGGTTCATCTCTGCTAAAGCAATTACGATCTCCTTATTTGAAAACCCGCCGAAAAGTATTGGCACAAACACCTGAGTAGGACGCTACGTGTATTTCTCGTAAGTTTTTTTTCTCTCGCAAATTTGCTATTCATTTGCAAGTTTTTTTCCCCGGATACAAGCGTTAGAAATGAGTTTCTTCCGCAGGGTGTCCGGCTTCTCCCTCAGAGGTAGGATGAGAAGCTCGGCCATCCGGGAGGGACTCGGAGTAGAGCCGCCGCTGCTCCTCCGCGTTGAGAGGAGCCAGTTGAGGTGGCTCGGGCATCTATAATATTAAATATTTTTAACCTTATTATTTAAAGCCATGAACTTATTCATATAAAAAAAGCCTTAAAGGCAACACAGCGAATGTTAACAAGTGTTTAGAAGGGTGAGAACTGTGTGGTGGTTTTGTTATGGCTCAGTAGATGCGTAACTTGCCCCCAAACTCCACCCATAAAATAATAATCTTTTTTTTTGTTTTTACAACCTGTACTTCACAGAAATTCACCTATTGCGGGCGGGCATGTAACGTACCTCCCACAAAAAGTGAGCAAACAATTTTATTACTATTACTAAAACTAATCAAAGCTAAACTGAAATGAAGCAGTATCAAAAACGAGAACATATATTAATAATAATAAATAAATAAATAATAAACTAACCTGCTTTAAGACTAACTGAATAAAAATAAATTAAAGAAAGTCAAAACAATATGAAAACTAACTAGTAGGGTTTGATTCTAATTTCCTCAATAGGTTTGTTTTTGATCCACAAGATTTATTTTTAATTTGATAACGATTTTTCCCGATTCGATTTGAATCACTTAAGTTCACTCCGATATCGATTAATTACGGAACATCAATTCTTCTTAAATGTCAAGGACATGATAAAAACTCCACAAATATCAAATTTTAAGAATAAGGTCAAATTTGCAGTCAAATGATGAAAAGGATGAGATGAAAATATTTTTCATCATTCTAATTAAAGTGCAAAAAGTCCGTTTTTTCTTAAATTTAAGGAAATACTTTTAAATTCATGTGAACAGTAAATTTCAAGAAAACAATAAGATCCCCCAAAAGGTGGCCTTTGAAATTCTATTTTCTTAAGAATTTATGGGGAAAATGAGATGTTTAAATAATCGATTTATGGATTTATGATTTACAATATTTGGCTCGCAAATAAAAATGGATTCTATCGAATATATAATTTTTTTTAAACCCTACTAACTACAATAAAATATCTGAAACTATTATAACACTTGTATGTTCATGTGTTTTTTTTTTGTAATAAATGAGCAAAATTGTCGTAAATGAATTTACATGAAATGAAACGCGAGTGTACATTTCACTGTCAAGCCCTTTGAAGACGACTGCGGTCTGACGAGGCGGTGGATGGAGCTACACTAACATGAAAGCAATCTCACTTTAGATCCATGCTAAGTGTTACTTCTGGAACACTCGCGTCTTCTTACTACAAGCGCACTCGCAGTCTATCTTGTGCTCATTTATGGTCATTCGGGGCGGATGTTTGCAGTCAAATGAGTTGTAAATGTGTCGGGGCCCGACGCTTATCGTCCTGCTTTGATCTTACAAGCGTCTTCTTCTGGGTCGCGTGTGGTCTCGAATGAGGAGTGCTCTTGTTTGGATGCGCTTTGATCGTCTCCGGAAGTTGAAAGAAGAAGATGGGAGGCATCAAGGGCAATTCATTTCAGAGAACTGGACAAGCATTATTGAATTATTACAAACAAACACAATCAGAATGACTACACACAATAACCTCCTGAGCAGGGGTGTGCAAACATAAATAAATAAATAAATAAATTGCTCATTAAATAATGATAAAATTAAATAACTGCAGCATGTACACCTAAAATGGTTTATTTTACAATGTTTCTGATTATTTGCAATAAATCAATTATTTAAGCAAATAACTACAAATCTAATACAAAATTTGTAAAAAACAAACAAACAAACAAAAAAATTAAAATAATAAAATGTATTTTGTGGGGGGGATTGCTAAACTGTTGCAACAAATAAAATTGTTTATTACAATTCACCCATCAGTCAATAAAAAGGAAAACAGCAAATGGATGTGCAAAATTCTTTCTTTTACTGTTTTTGGAAGAAAGAAAAAACTGCCAAATTAATGAAACTAATAAAATGGCATATTTTAATAATAGGTAAAAAGCTTAAATAATAAAATAAAATAAATAGCAATATGTATATATAATAAATCAGATTGCATCAAATTATTCAAAAAAAGAAATAAAAATAGTTTAAATTTAATTAATTAAATGTTATCATTTTATATTTAGCACATTTATTTATTTATTTTCAATTATTATTTTTTGCTATTGTTTTATTGTTTCAAAATTCTACTAACAAGATACACACGCAAAAATAAAACAAAACTGGAGCTGCATCATACTGACAACTGAATCAGTCAGAATATTACAAATTGCCATAATTATACAAGCAAAGTTTTTTTTAATTAATTATTATTATTGTTTATTTATTTATTTATTTTGAAATGGAATTACATTGGTGTAGCTATTGATTGATTGATTTAACATATAAATGCAATACAAAATCAAAGAAAAGGAAAGAAAGTAAGAGTTAAGGAAAATAATCATCAGTCGACCATGGAGCCGGAAATCGTGGAATCAAATGACTGTCCAACATGAACTCTGCAACCTTGCCAGATGTTACCATGGTGTACACAATCATACGTGTGCCTGTGTGTGTGTGTGTGTGTGTGTGTGTGTGTGTGTGTGTGTAGCCCCGGGGGATTGTTCCCTCCACACTCAGCAGTAATGAGCAACGCAGCAACATTTGGCTTATAGGTGCATAAACAATCCACTTATTAAGATGAAAGTCGCCGCCGGCTACGCCGGGCTAATTCAGACACGCATGCACATACCGTGTGTGTGTGTGTGTGTGAGTGTGTGTGTGTGCGTGTGCGTGTGCGTGTGTGTGTGTGTGTGTGCGTGTGCGCGTGTGTGTGTGTGCGCGTGTGTGTGCGTGTGTGTGAAATGAGAAAGATGATTGACAAAAAGAAAGTCGCTGGGTGGATTTGTGCCCATATTTGGCGCGGTGGCGGCCACACAGACAGGAAGCGACGAAGGCCGCGACGAGAAGATGGGAAGACAAGAAGACAAGCTGGAATGAAGGCAGCGAGCTGGTGTGGCGATGAAGACGATGATAGCAAGATGACAAAGAGGGAAAAAATGAGCAAAGACAGATCAGTAATAGGTGGAAATATGAATTTGGTATGGAAACGTCGAACTGTCATGTCAAGTCTACATCAAATGCTCAAAACGCTCTTGGTGATTCCATTCAGGTCACTCGAACCGTGCTACAGCCCACTTGACCATTAAAAGTTTTGGGCCAGTGCAGGGGTGGCAACTCTGGTACTCGAGGGCTAGAGTCTTGTAGGTTTTAGTTGTTTCCCTCCTGCAACACACCTGATTCAAATGATCAGGATCATTATCAGGCTCTGTTTATTTGAATCATGTATGTTAGAGGAGGTGATCATCTAAAGCAGTGGTCTCCAAATTGGGTCCTGGAGGGCCGGAGTCCTGCAGGTTTGGGATGTTTCTCTTCTCCCACACACCTGAAGCTCATGAGCAAGCTCTGCGTAAGCCTGGTAATGATCCTGTTCATTGGATCAGGTGCATGGAGCAGGGAAACATCCCCAGCCTGCAGGACTCCGGCCCTCGAGGACCGAGTTTGGACACCACTGATCTAAAACATGCAGGATAGGGGCCATCGGCTGGATTTGGTGACCTCAATTGTAGATCTTTCCTTCCTCCAGCACAACTGATTCAAATGATCAGAATCCTTATTAGGCTCCGATTGTTTGAATCAGGTGTGTTGGTGTGTTGGAATCATCTAAAGCATGCAGGATAAGGGCCCTCGTTACCTGGATTTGGTGATCCCCATTTTGGGCAGTCTTGGTCCTAGAGGGTCATAATCCTGCAGGTTTTAGATTTTTCCCTCTTCCTACACATTTGATTCAAATGATGAAATGAAATGATCACCGAATCCAGTTCTCAAGGGCCCCAATCCTGCAGGAGGGGCCCTTGAGAACTGGATTTGGTGATCATTTGACTCAGGTGTGTTAGGGGAGGGAAACATCTAAAACCTGCATGATTATGACCCTCGAGGACCAGGATTTCCCACCCCTGTCCCTGGTCCTGTGAATGGTCCTTGTATAATATTCTGATGAGGTGATCATTCTACTCAGATTTGTTGGAGGAGGGAAACGTGTAAAATCTCCATCCTTTATATAAAGTTATCATGGGTAGCTGTCGGGAATTTGGATGTCGCCAGCACCCAGAAAAACAAGCCAGACACAAGCTGTGGTGCTTCCTCATGTTTGGTAAACACCTGTTTGCATAGACGGGCACGTTTGGCACGTCTCCATTTTCATGCCGCGGCATGTCAAGTTTACCGGGTTTGGGAATTTGAAAGACGGCGCGAGCCCTTGCTGGGTGGTCCAGTGACCGAGGACGTTTTCTATTACTATATTAGTATTAATTTTCACAAAATCTACTGCCTCATTTTTGATGATGGCAATTTGAATGTACTCCAGAATGTTATCTCTTTGACTGCCAGACGTTTTCAGAAAAGGGATGCCGTGGTTGCCAGCCGATTTAAGCATTTTGATTGATCTTTCAAGGTCCACAGAAAATTATGTGTTTGGACTATGGAAACACATATAGTACCAAATGAAAGATTGGACTCTCATCTTTCATCAGAAAAAAAAGTTTGTTTCTACCTTATTCCGTTTTTCAGTAATCAACAATAGAAAACGGTTAGTTTCACCTCTGTTTTGAAACAAACGTCTTTTAACGTCTTTGGCACTCCTCCCTAGGATTTTACTAAACGTTATTTAACGTTTTTGGCAGTCAAAGAGTTATGCTCAGTGATTAGATGAATCGAAATGATTTGCAAAGTCCATATTTGCCATTCATCGGATCATCAAGAACTTCAAGGAGAGAGGTTCAATTGCTGTGAAAAAGGCTTCAGAGCGCCCAAGAAAGTCCGGCAAATGCCAGGACTGTTTCCTAAAGTGGATTCAGTTGTGGGATCAACATTTTGGGTCCATGGCCAGGAAAGTCCCCAAACCCGTAATCCCATTGAGAACTTGTGGTCAATCCTCAAGAGGGCACAAAAAAAGCCACAAATTCTGACAAACTCCAAGCACTGGTTATGCAAGAATGGGCTGTCAACAGTCAGGATGACAGCATGCCAGGGCAAATTGCAGAGGTCTTGGGAAAAAAAAAAGAAAAAAAAAAAGGGTCGACACTGCAAATATTGACACTTTGCATAATTTTCATTTAATTGTCAATAAAAGCCTTTGACACTAACAGATCTAAGATCTAAAAGCACTGAAGCAGCAAAGTTTGTGAAAATCAATACTTTGTGTCATTCTCAAAACTTTTGGCCATGACCGTAGACGAGGCTTGAGACCGGGTGAAACCAGGTCTAAGTTGTGGTGCGATTTTAGAGGATTTGATCCAGGCACAGGCAGACAGATTCTGCGCTCCACTGATATGTAAGGTGGATATCATCATAATTTCATTCATAAATATGACATCAGCGTGCTGGCTTTTCAGCGGCCAACTTCCACAAGTGGACATCTTCCTGCACTTCCTTATAGATGGATTTTGCTCCCCTAGCAAGCCCATTATGCTTCCCTCGTGTAGACTGTGCGCTTCTCCTGCACTGAATTTATTTTTTATTTTTTTTTCTTGCACTGAATTTAAAGGGAATGAGGGGAGCCGCTTCGGTCGGATCGGAATCAAGTCGGCTGTGTTCCAAAGGAAAGAAAACTCCGCCAATGCAACACAGTTTGACTGCACTTGACATTTTGCTCGTTTTCAGTGGCGCTGGCGTGCATTTGCTCGTGTTATATGTTCGATATTGACCATTTGCACCGATGTCACGTGATCACGTGACTGCCCTATGACGGACGGCGGAAGGAAACGATTGTTGAATGGAAGCGAGCGGACGTGACCCGGAATGACTTAGTGACTTAGCGACTGCTGTTTTACAAATTAAAAGTTATTATTGCCCGCAATATTTGGTTTACTTGTCGATCTGTACAACCGACCGCACAGCAAGATATGATCATTTTATGAGATCATTGATTAGATGAAGGACTTTACGCTGTACGAGATTCAACGGTTACAATACGGGCAAGTGGTTCCTTTTGCCGTCCAGCGTCCCGTAGGGGGCGGGGCGTTTCCATGAGGGCGGTGACGTCACGTGCAAAAAGTCAAACTAGAAATCAACATTTGCTCATTCACTGTAAATATGTCATACATACTTTATTTACTACTTATCAATTAGTAACTACTCGCTAATTATAATTTGAACAAATTTGAAGTGTGATTGATTGTACAAGCTGTCGTTTATCATAAGTGACACATGTAAATGGATAATATAACAATGCTCATGGGCGTATATTATTTATCCTCGGTGAATAACGACATATTATTGCAGCTTACTGTTTTGAATAAATGTGGTTTTGACCAACTCAATGCACTGTATTTCTATATGTTTGTATAATACTGCCCCCAGGTGGCCAAGGAGAGCACGCCATAAGGAGTAGCACAATGTACATTGAAGTGAAGTAATAAAAAGTGGCAAAAACAATATTTAGCAAAAAATTACAAATATATTTACCTTATTTTTATTATTATTCATTTGTATTATACTATATTTTATTTTTTTATCTATTACTATATTGTATGTTAATTTAAACATAATTAAAACTTTTTTTTGAGGATGCTTCATACTTCATCACTGTACTCAAAATAATTTACGCAGTCAAAAAAATATTTTATTTAGCAATTTATTTAAATTATTTAAAAATTCTTATTTTTTATTATTATTTATTTTTATAAACTACATTTTATTTTATTTATTAATTAAATATCATTTTTAATGTTTGTTTTTTATTATTTATAAATAATTAAAATTAAATAATTTATTTAAATTATTAAAAAAATATTTTATTCTTATTTATTTTCATTTTATCGCATTTATTAATTTAAAAATAATTACAAATATATATGATTCATGTGCTTGTGCCTCTTACCAGCACGCACAAAAGAAATAAAGAGAACGACTCGAAATAATCCACAGCCAACATTGCGGACTGTTCGAACAATTTGACTTGAAACATTGCCAGGAAAAAGAAGAGAGGCTTTTTGATGGCCACCGTTTCAACCTGGAACAGATTATTTCTATTTACATGATTCATTGTGCGGATTGTGTTTGACTTGACAACTTTCGCGTGTGGGTGTGTGTGTGTGTGTGTGTGTGTAAGGCAGTATTAATAGGAAAAAAAGACATGCATGTATATAGAAAAATTCCACAAACACGCCTCCGGTCAACATTAGTTCATTGTTGTTTTTCCCGTATTCCCCTGAGGCAGCACTTGGCTGGGGTTAATTGTGTGTGTGTGTGTGTGTGTGTGTGTGTGTCTGTCTGTCTGTGCGCTGGTTTTACTGGTCAAATAAAATCTCTTTTTTGAAGAGCTGAAATGTCACACACACACACGAGTCATCTGCTGGCTGAGATAGTGTGCGTGCGTGCGTGTGTACAGAAGAGCATCAAATGGATCTCTGTTCATTTGTTCTGTCAGAAACTCATCAATTTACTTATTTTCAATCTTGCCGTGTGTCGCCTTCACACACGCACACACGCACATTGCTCAGTAACATGAGAAGAGCACACACACACGTACAAGCAATAAACAAGTGCATATACAAATATGCCAGGAGCTACACAAACATTTGCATAATGAACATGCATGCACACACTTACACATGTTATAGACACACAGATGAAGACGTGCGTTCATGTGTGTGTGCGGGTTGCCAGCTTGTTTCCATGGCGACGTGAGGTGCGAAAAAGGTGTGAATGAAAACTTTCCACCGACTGGATCACAGCGTGTCAACTTTATGAAAAAGAAAAA